>NW_026898573.1:0-116652 GCF_033153095.1 Gastrolobium bilobum
TAAATAAATAAAACCTTATTTATGAAATTCAGAAAATTATTTTATTGTTTCATTGTCTTACTCCAAGAGCACAATGAAACCAATAACTCCCACTTGCTTAATGCAAGTCTGGGATCCTCCTAAGACCCAAAGAAGTAACATGCCTCTCGAACACAAGTTCAGGCAAACTCTTAGTAACTGGGTCTGCAAGATCCACCTCTAATGCTATCTGAGTTTAGTGAAAAACTCATAGCTCGAGGTTGATTTTCTTGAGTCAATATCCACTTGAAATAACTGAATTTTTGAAAACTCAGCTTTTCAAGACTCCCAACCAGCATATAATCTCTCGTTCTCCAAAGATACTTGAGTACATGCTTAACAATAATCTAGTATTCCTCTAGGTTCAAAATGGTACTATCTCACTACTCCCACTGGATATGTGTGAGTCTACCTTTGCCAAAGCATAAGATATCTTGCTCATGCATTCTTCCTTCTTAGAAGTCTTTGGTCACTCCTTAGGAAGATGAATTCCACATCTGAGAATTATAATTCTTCTCTTAGAATTCTCATGTTGAATTTTGGGTTTTGTCAATGTAAGTAGCCTGAGGTGATGCCAACAACTTATTCTTCCGGTCTCATAAGAGTTTTATACCAAGAATATAATTGGCTTCCCCAGTACTTCCATACCAAAACACTAACTTAGCCAACTCTTTATGCTTGATATTACCTCCACATTGTTTCTAATAAGGAGCATATCATCTACATAAAGTACCATAAAAGCTACTGTCTTCCGTTGTATCCTTTACATACAAATACACATCATTCATCAAGGTTCTCTCAAAATCAAAATTTTGATAACCTGATCAAAACTGATGTTTCAAGACCTGGATGCTTGCTTAAGTCTATGAAATAGACTTTCACAACTTGCATACCGTGTGTTCCTACTCATTTGCTATAAACCCTTTTGGTTGTTGTATGTAGATATCCTGACATCCAACTCCCAAAATGTATTCTCATAATTGAGACTTATAGCAACTAAGAGAATCTGGATAGACTCAAGCATGGCGTCTGGCAAAAAATGCCTCCAAGCTAGCTTTGAAGGTTTTCACCTTTCTGTCCATCCTCTCTTTGCCTTTTATGTCCACATGCACCTTGTGGGTTTTACCCTTCTTGGTGTCTTTACTAGGACCGAACGGAGTTGAAATACAAGTATTTCATCTCATTGTTCATAGCCTGAGCAACACTTGATCAACAACATCTTCTAGTGCATTATCGTAACTAGTAGGATCAATGTCACTCAACAAGAAACAACTTGAGAGTTAACAAGGTTCTCTCCCACTACGAATGTACTGTACTAGACCTTGGGTATTTATAGGTAAAACAAATAGTGGGCCAAATGATGGATCTTCAATTTCTTGAGGATCCGCTTATCCTTGATATTGTTCCTTTACATGTGATACTAATATTTCTACTAGTTTCACTTATATATTATCATGTTGAATTTCCAATCATGGTTCTCTTGTTTGTTCACTTAGAGATATATCTATCCCCTCTTGAACAATCAAGGGAACAGTGGATGAAGCTTCTAGAGATTCTGGAAATTCTTGATCTGAGATAAATCTCATCAAGAATAACCTAACTTAAGAGCTTATAATTTCTTATCTAGTCCTCCTTTAAGAAAATCATGTGAGTGCTCACTTAGATTATCTTGTCCTTAAGACTAAATAAGAAATCATCTCTAGTACTCTTAGGGTAGCCAAAACATATGCACTCTTCCATACAAGATTCCATCTCATTTGACTGCTGTTGTAGGACGTGTGCCATAGCACCCTAAATCCGAATATGGTTTGATCTGGGCTTACACCCTTTCCATAATTCTTTAGGTGTCTTTACAACAAATTTTGACGGAATCAAGTTAAGAAGGTACATTTCCTTCTCTTATGCATCTCCCTTGAACAACATTGACAAAGATGAATAACTGAACATGATCTTCACCAAGTCTAGAAATGTTTGATTTTCAAATACTGCAACTTCATTCAACTAACGCATTCTTAGAGTTGACAGTTACAAAAACTATCCCCTCTTAAATCAGTAAGACCTGAAATTACCAGACAGGTAGCCAAACACTTTATTAGACCAAAGTGTTTTGATTTGAACACCTACATGCTTTTCTGCCTCAGACTAAACCTCTTGGAAATTTCCAAAAGCTTTAGACTTATGGCGCACTTGGTTCATCTGTCCAAATCCAGAGTAAACATTCATATAATGAAGTACTCATCACCTCTTCTGGTCTGAACACTAATTGGTCCACATACATTAGTATGTACCAGTTCCAGTTGAATAGTTGCGCAAACCTTTTTGGCCCTTGTAGGATTGCTTGGCCACTTTACCTTCCAAATAGGACTAACATGTAGCTGTTAGTTAAAAGATTCTTGAACTTTCAGTATCTCTTTTAACTAAAACATATTTTCTACTTGAGATAATGTGACTCAATCACAAAGGCCAAAGTTATGTTTCATTTGAAACTTTTATTTCTTTGGTGAAAATCCTTGTTCATCATCCTTTCCATTCAACATAACAAATTTAAAAAGGTTATAGGACATAGGTAATAAAGACTATTTAAACAATGTACCAGAACAAACAAGACGAAGATGAACTTCGAAATGTAACTGAGGAATCAATTGCATTGTCAACCCATGTTTTAACCAAAACAACTAACAAAAATTGAATTCCTCTTGAAATCTAGAACAAATAAACAGTCACCCAAAACCATAGTCTTATAAATAACTTGTCTTACTGCAAATGCAGACACAAGTTCCCATTTTCAAGCTTAAAATATCTATGTCCATTGCTGACAGGTATGCCATGTTTGAACTACTTCAAAGAGTAACAAACATAATCAGTGATTCCTGAATCAATGATTCATTCACTGATCAGGCCTCAATATACCCATGTCTGGTTCTTTTCATCACCTCTGGGCAATTTTTCTTTCAGTGTCCTTTCAGTCTGCACTTGAAGAACTTGCCTTGCGGCTTCTTCATAGCAACTGGTTTGACAACTGATAACCAAGTTATTTTGTTCTTGTTACCACCCTTGGGTTTCCCTTTGGATTTAACAAGACTCTTAGCAAAGCCTTCACCGACTGCATTCTGTCTAGCAGAACTGCTAGACGCAGCAAACATGTCATTAAGAGCCTGAAGCATTTCTACTCCACTCTTAATCATGTAGACTTGCTTCTGAAAGTATTTGGAAAGACTGACAATAATATGGCAGCGAACTACCATATCAGCCCTTTCCTAATCTGAGAAATGCATCTTAGTTTCCTAAGACGCATCCTCTGCAGGTTGCTATGGCCCTCGCATTGTCAGGACAAATTTTAGCTTCCATGTTTTAGAACAATATCAAAAAATTTGCTTTTCACTTATTCATAGTTGGTACCATCTAGAGGTTTTCGACTCAAAATCATTTCTAAGATATTTTCTGAAAAACATATAAAGCACACAATTACAAACAAATAATGCAATAAACAAACGAAGTGCAAGTAGATTCTCATAACTACTCTTGTTTATTGTTAACAATCCTTCAGTTTATCTTTACAAGGCTTACGATGGGCAAGTCACTTGTAAAAACCAAAATTGTTATTTGGGCCTTCAGTGCCATTGCCAGAGCCTCGATGGGAGGGTTAACAATTTTACCAAAGTTGAATGTAATTAACCATTGTTTAATTTCAAAATTATCCTTAGTGTCTAAGCATTGCCGACGATGGGCCGTACAATACTTTACTAAAATTTTGAAATTATTAAGATTTAATCTAGTGAAATCTGATTATCCTTATCCGATGGTGCTTCAGCGATAATCATTTCACTAATAAACCCACAAATGGAGCCCGCAGGTTTTAAAATTAATTAAATTTTAAAACCTTCACCCATTCAACATTTTTGTTTGAGAATTTTCATAAGCCCAGTCGAATTCATTGTTTAATTTCAAAATTATCTTTAATAACTTAGTATTATCGACGATGGGCCGTACAATACTTTATTAAAATTTTGAAATTATTAAGGCCCAATAAAATCCAATTATGCTAATCCGATGGGGCCTCACATGATTATTTTATTGATAGGCCCACAATGCGCCTGGAGGTTAAATTAATTTCTTAATTTAAATCTCCTCCCATAGATATTTAAGTCCAATCTAATAAAATCCAATCATGCTTATTCGATGGGACTTCACATGATTATTTTATTAATGGTCCTATAATGCGCTTGAAGGTTGAATTAATCTCTTAATTTAAATCTCCTTCCATTCAACATAAGCAACATTTTCTAATTTCCAAGAATTATTTAATTGAGAGTATCCTTTGTTTGATTTCAAAAACTATATAAGTAAGAGCGCCGATAAACGTGCACTAAGCTTAACATAATTTTGAAAGCATTAAGGTCCTGAAATCCGGTCACTTTACGTCAGCGTGTGCTCCAAACAATCATGATACATGAATGTTGTATGCAGCGTGTGTTATTCCATGACCATTTCAGAAAACCCACAAATTACTCGCAAAATAAAAGAATTCTCTTAGGAAATTTTCTCTAATTATTTTTCTAGATTTAAATCATCCAAATAGCTGACTTAATTATTAATGTAGATTGCAACAATCATAATAATTATCATTTATGAGGATAATTTGAAATCAAAATAATTTCCATAACGATTATTTGTCTTGATGTTAATTATCCAAAATTAATTAATTCAATTATTAATCTAGATTTTTAATAAAAATCATAATAATTATTAATTAATTTCTTAGGATGATTTAAAATCAAAATAATCCCATAATAACTATCATACTAGTCGCTGAAGACATAATAGCTATTATGCTCATGCAATCATACAAGTTATGCAACAATATGGCACCACCTATTCTATATGGCATGTTATCGCAATAACGCATGTTATCAATCATATAATTTATACCAATCAATAAAAGCATTAAATAATAAAATCTAATTACTTTAATCCATGGCCTTCCTATTTTAAAGAAAATAAAATAAAATAAAATAATACAACTTTGGAATTCGACTTTCGCCTAGCCCATAGTATCTGTCTCAAGCCCCTTTAGGGTTTCATGGGCCCAAAAGCCCAAAGACCCAATCCTTTGGCGAGAAACCCTACGACGCGAAAGAGAAACCCTAGCCGTCAGGTCTGCCGCGCCGTCACCCGAAGTCAAATCAAGCTGAAACTCCAGGGGAAGGACCGCCACGTATAGACGAGTGCACCGCCGCCGGAATCACCCAAAAAGGTGGCCGGACGCTCCCTCACTCTCCCATTCTTTGCCGGAGAGTGGCGGCCACTCTCAGAATATTGTGGAGGCGCGTGGGGGCGCGTGTAAACTCAGATGGCGGTACGCCACCCACCGTTGCGTTCGTCTTTCCGTCCTCTTTCCAACCATATATAGATCGCCTAATTCCGAGATCGGGAAGACCTCGAAAAGTCTCCGAAAGTTCTGACTGCGCATCTTACTCGCGGTTTCTCGATCTTGAACTTTTACAAAATATTTGAAAAATACACAGAAATTCCAAAAATAAACAAAAACAGCAAGGAGGAAACCTAATCATATGGGATTAGCCTCCTTGTTACAAATCGAGAAATACACGAGAGACCTTAACCATGGATTAAAGCATTTTTACCGATTAAAATTTAATCTTTTATGAAAATGAATTATAAAATACACATGCTAGATTCATACCATAATCCTAGAACCCTAGGTGCCACATTTCAAGAAGCAAAACTAATTACATGAATAGTGAAACTAGATTCACATACCAATGTACAGCCGGCGCTCTGATACCAATTGAAGGAAATCTTAGATTTATGCGGAAGCGGTTTAGGACCTAGTACATTGGTATGCTTACCGAATCATCCTTGTTTCACAATTACCTCTCGGTGCGCAGGTCTCGTGTAGAATCTTCCCTTGTAGGATTCCTCTTCACGAACAGCTCACCTCAGCGTCGCAGCACGAACAACCTCCTTGAAGCTGGACTGTGGCAGATCTTCCAAACTATCTCTCGAGGAGGAAGGGGAAGTGTGTGGGCACTGATTAGATTCAGAGCTTGCCTCTTTCTCACAAAAAAGACCTTTGAGGCTGATGACTTAAGAGGTACTATTTATATGGGTTCCAAGAAACCCTAGCTCATTGGGCTCTAGGTTCCTTGGGCTCTTCTCATACTAATAACCCATTTGGGCTTTAGTAAAAGAGCAAACCCAACAATATAACCGGTCCGGTTGAAGTAACGGACCGGTCATGCATCAGAATCGGTGCGACCCAGTCCGACTCGGTCGATTTTCATAAAAATCGGTGACTCGATCGGTTAATCGGTGACCCGGCTCGGTCCAAAAAAAAAGTATTCCAAATTTTTATTTTAAAAAAAAAAACGTAATAGTCATATTTGATTTTTTTTTTTGCTTATTGACTTACATAAGTTATGTACCTACAACATTAATATTATCTCAATTATGTACTATACATAAACGTTTGAATTAATTTATAGTTAGAAATGTCGTTTTATGAACCTAAAGTCTCGTATCACGATCATTATATTTATGTTTGATTTTTTATTTGATAATAATATGTGATTTATTATTTTTTGTATTAAAACATTTGAAATTTTTATTAATTTTTTTTAGATATTTAAGTATGTTTATAATTTTTTAATTAAATTATAAAATTGCATATAATTACCGGATCATGCGGTTGAACCAGTGACCCACTAGTTAAATCAGTGACTTGGTACCTCAACCGGATCAATGACCGGGCCGGTTTTAATAACATTGAGTGAAACACATGCAATGAAGAGTTTCGAAAAAATAAAATAAAAAAATACAATGAATATGAATAATAATAAAAAAACCCTACTACACACAGTCACGCAGTTCTTTGTGGGAGCTACAATACCTATCTATAATTTTTTTTATATCGACGATAAAATCCGCCTCAGATATTCTCACAAATTTTAATTTTTTGAGTTAGTTATAAGATTAATCTTTAGTCGAGCTCTATATAAATACCGTATTTAATTTGAATCGTTAAATATTAATGACAACTTATATACTTTAAATATCAATATTCAAAAGAGTAAACCCGGTATATATATGTTAATGTTATCCGGTGCTTTTCGAAAGAAGTTAAATATTATTATATTACAAGGTTACCGAAAATGTAGCATGGAAACAGTAACTCAGACCAAAAATAATTGAAATGAAATGTTGCACCCAATGCAAATTGAATGAAAGCTATAATATTAACCAAAAAGCAAAATTTATGATTTAATTAACATCCTGTTTAGCGATGATTTTTTCCTGTTACTTTGGCGAGCATGCCCTATATTTTGACTTTCAATAATAGAGTAATATTTTTTTAAGTAAGTTACATTACTTTTTTTTTTTTTTTTTGAATTACAGTAAGTTACATTACTAGCAATACACACATACATATATAAATTGACAATTGTTTTTGCACAATTAAATTTACTTTTAGACTTGTGTAGTGTTAGCTTAAAGCTTTTCTGCATGATTAACGTGTTATTGAAGAATTCTGCATTTGTAATTTTTTCTTATGTCCATTAGTACAGTACTGTTCAAATTATATTGTTTTTATTATAGTTGTTATAACTTAATCACTTGAATACGACCACTGCTCCTGTCACCATTGATACATGATCCAATGAGTTTGATTAATATGATTGGGGGGTCATTAATAAGAAAAGTAATGTCAATCCCTTGTTTGAAAAGGAATAGCATAATCCACCTGCTCACTAGGAAATATAGCATTAATGCATTATAGTCCACGTTTCTATTGGTTGAAACCGTGTTATTATTGTACAGATTACTTTACGTAAATATTTATTAATTAATCACATTGAAAAGAAGTCAATTAGCACAACCTATTAAAAAAATTTGCCTTTATTTTAAATGAAATTAAAAGTTAATCACCTTGACAATTATAGCACCTTCTTGGTCAAAAAAACTGAAATGATGCTTTATTCTTAATGTTCAAATTTTCAAGTTTCAGACACCAATATTACGTTAAAAAAAATTATATTAATACTATGAATATTGTAATATAATCTATATTTAAATTGAATTTAAGAGGGTAAGAAATTAATTTGATGAGCTCGAATCACTTCTCACAACTTAAGTTACACCATCAAGCAACTTTGACGTTGGTGCAGTTGAGAATCCTAACAACCGGGTCCCTCTCCCATTATTCGAAATCCTCTTACGTCGCCTTAAACATATTCTTGTTTAAGATATTACCCTCAACTATCAAAGTTAGGCAGGAAATTAAAGCTGATATACAATAAATAAATGGGATATATTATACTTACTATCATTTTTTCTTACCACTTCTTTCTAACTATCAACTTTGTTATCGTTGGATCAAAATCAAATCAACGATTACAAAGTAACATCAAGTGAGAGCTATTGATTTGATTTTGATTCAGTGGTAACAAATTTGATAATAAGAGGTAGTAAGAAAAAATGATAATACACGCTGAATTTTCTAATAGTTTCTTATTGTTAGTTAGCTGTACCTTAAAGTGATTGAAATATTTAAGAATTTTAAGAGGAGATTATACATTTAAATTGTAATAACGGTTAAGTGTGCATAAGAAAACATGCAGATAGGTATAGATAATTTTTAATTTGATAGAAGGTCGTCCCCATCAGTAGAATTTTATTTTTGTTTTTGCGTAGCATGAAGTGGCCACTTCGTTCCTTCTCTCCAAAAATCATATTGAAAAGACACCTTAAAGACAAAGCCACCAGAGCCAATTTCATGCACACATGAAAAAAAATAAATACAAAATACAAAGAAAACGAAGAGTATACTGTACTCAAAACATTGAACTACATTGTATACACAAGAACACAGGCACATTATGTAGGAGAAAATGTTGTAAGACTAGTACTAGATAATATAACACTATTCCTATCATGTTACACAAATTAATTATCTCAAACTAGGGAATCACATTGAACAAAGGGTCCTCTAGCATGAGTTCAGGCCAAATAGTAGAAGCAGGGCAATTATTATCGACCATATTATTCAATGAAATATCCGTCACAGGTGGAACCACATCGGAAGGAGATGAAGTATTAGTGCTTGAGCATGAAAGAAGCCATGGAGAATTAGGAGAACTTTCTCCTTGATAGAAAGCTATGGATTCATGAGGGGTTTGGACCATGTCATTTAATGGTGTTGTTTTTAAGTCAGGCATGTGAGAGAAAGGGATGGAATCATTGAGGAATTGCAGACCGTTGATTCCAATAGATGAGATGGTGTTTTGAAACTTATCATTAGAAAGATTAATGGTGTCCATGTTTGTGAAGGTACTGTTCATACTATTTGTGTTAGGCTCAGCCTCGGTTGAAACTTGTGGCTGCATGAGGTGGTGTTGTTGTAAGTATTGAAGCCTTGCTAACTGGATGGCCTCTGCTTGTAGTCTTGCAGCATTTTGTTCCCATGGTTGATGATGGTCCAAGATTTCTTTCAGATTAGCCAGTGCTATGAGATGAGACAAGCCTGAGAACATATCAGTTCGAGGTTGGTGTGTCATTGGATCATAACCCATTTGAATCAGCTTCTTCTTTAGATGGGTATTCCAAAAATTCTTGATTTCATTATCTGTCCTACCCGGTAAGTGGCTTGCAATTGTTGACCATCTAGCCAAAATGAGAAAATTTTGAAAGTATAAGCTTCACAATAATTGAATTATAATATAGTTTACTTTTTCAGCTATTTTATAATGCAAAAAAGTTTAGTGGTGTTGAAAATTTACTTGTTTCCAAGTATGCCATGGAGATTCAGAATTGTTTGTTCTTCTTCTTGGGAAAACTTCCCTCTTTTGATGTCAGGCCTCAGGTAGTTCGTCCATCTTAACCTGCAACTTTTGCCACACCTGTTGAGTCCTGTTACAAAATACAATTATGAACAACCCCATTATGTCAAAGAGGAAAAATATTGATGATTTTTTTTGACATATAATTAATAAAAATCTATATTATGTACCTGCAAGTTTTGGAAGAGCCCTCCAGCTAGCATGACCATGTTTTTCAATGTAGTTAACAAGCTTCTGATCTTCTTCAGGGGTCCAAGGCCCTTTCTTCAAGCCAATTTCATCACAGCATGGAGATCTTCCCATAATTTTCTAATTTATGGTATAATAGTTATTTTCTTTCTTACTCTTACTCTCTTTTTCTTCAAAAGAAGGAAGCTGTGTCACTACCTTCCAATTCAATTATCCTAAAGGGATTATTGGAATTGATGCTTCCCACACATCCAACCTAAAATCATAGCTATCTATTTATAAGGTAAATATGTGATGTTCGAGCCCCACAACAAGTCACAATAGAAGTTGAAACTGACGTGTTAGCTTAAACAACCGTACATTTTCTTATTCGAAATGATTTATAAACCTTTGTCAAAGTTGAAATGCTGTAATAGGGAGTTGAGGGAACCATAGATATATTACACTTAAATTTGCTGCTTTATTTTCAACAAACAGCAACAAAACGAAGTGAATGATGTCACGTACAAGAATCTTGATGATTTTGCCGTAAAAGAAAAATGAGGAATTGTGACCATCGGTAGAGCTTGTTAGACGAGAAGTTGGTGCGGCAAACTTTCCAAATTTCTAACCCTCTTTTAAGACTTTAATTACTTTCCTTTCTTATATATTGGAAGCCATTAATGGGTTCTTTAATGCATGACTTCCGCGTTTTTTCTTTGTATTTGTCTTTTGTTCATACGAGGCAGAGCAGACTTTACCTTGATTCCTAAAGCATGCAATTAATGATAGTGTGTTTGTGTAATAATATGCTTATATATCGAGATGTTAGATTACGTATGAATCTACGTTAAAAAAAAAAGTTCTTATATGTAGATATTCACAAAAAATTTAATGGTACAAAAAAATGCTATGAGACTGTTTTTTTTTTTTTTTTTTAATAACCGTGGGTAATATTATTAAGAATCTCTTAATTTTAGGTTGATGATTGTGGAAGTGATCGAATTACTTAAGATGCATATATATACGTACAAATTGATCCAGAGATAGGCAGATACCGTTTGACCGAAATTTAAAAAAAAAAAAAGAAAAGAAAAGGATTTATGGCGAAGGATTTAGGGGTATTAAACGAATTAGGGGCCTTTGACCCGGCTCGTGAAGGTCTAGACTTACATTTTTAAAATTGATTGTTAAATTCAGGTTTGAACTTATATAAAAATTCGTTTAATAAAAAAGTCTCAGGCTCCAATTCAAAAATCCGGCCTTAGAGACTCTTAGGCTGACTTAGTATACTAACTTTTATTTTTATTTTATATTTTTTACACTACTCATAATAGTCTTCTCTCTCCTCGATCCATTTCACTCTATTTTATTGGTTAATACATTTTGAATAATTTTGTTCTATATTATGCTGTTTGAATATACATTGAATTTATAAATCTTTGTGGAATAATCAGTGTTGTTGATCATATATTTTGTTTAGATAAATTTTTGTTGACTTATTTTTTTAACAGACTTTTATTTTTTATAAATAAATTAGATTATAGACTGATAATTATATTTATAACAAGAAATAGGCTAGGCCAAAACGGATGTATCTAGTGAGAAAGCTATCCTCCTTTCATTATAACGACCCTGATATATTATTGTTATTAAAATTATGTACATATAAAATAAAGAGTTTAATTTTAATGCACTATCAATATAAAAAAGTTTTACACTGTTATCTAATTATGTATTACTACATCATTTAATGGGTTTTGTAATTCATTAAATAAAATGAGAATACATTATTATCACAGTGTAAAAGTTTTTTACAGTAGTAATGCACATAAATTCAATTTTAAAATAAACATTACTTTGTAGGTTGTAATAACTCTACAAATTCTCTTAAAAATATTTATAAAACATTTTTTATAATAATGTATTAGCATTTATAATTGGGTTTAATGTTTTTTTTGTAAAGAATCTTGGAATACACCGACCTAAAAGCTAGCTCTAAGGGTGTGAGTGTTCAAGTCCTTATAAACTCCACATTAATTGCACATACAATTAGGGGGTGTTTGGTTCGAGTTTTTGGAGAGGATTACCGGTAATCCTTCTTTGGTAAATGTAATTACCACGTTTGGTAGAAGGAATAAATTACGATTCCCGGATATCCAAGGATTACCGGTAATTTGATTTATAAAGAAAAGTCACTATTCAGATTACCAAAAATAATATGGTAATTCGGAATACCAATCAGAATACCAAGTAAAGGGAAAACATAATAATAAATTTTGAGACAAAAATACCCCAATACAGATAAAAATCTAGACCCAATCTATCAATTACAAAAGTAAAAATAGTTTGGGGTTATTTTTGTAAAATAACCTCATATTCCAAGTCATATTTCGTTCTAAACCAAATATGGAATCAATAATTTTTACCCAATATTCCCGGTAATATTTTGGCGAACCAAACACATCTTTCGTAAGATTCCAAGTAAACTCAATTTCTACTGAATTCCCATTAATCATGATTCCCGGTCACCAAAAAATTTCTCCTGTACCAAACACACCCTTAATGTGAAACTATATATCTCAACACGCCCCCTCATACAAGAGCTCATTGGGCTTGAAGAGTGGACAATGCAACAGGTCCAGCCTACCTGTGTTAAGGGGGGCGGCGCGAGGCTCTGATACCATGTAAAGAACCTTGGGATACACCGCTCCAAAAGCTAGCTCTAAGGGTGAGAGTGCCCAAGACCTTATAAACTCCACATTCACATACAATTAATGTGAGACTATATATCTCAACATTTCTTATGCAAACAGGAAATAATTTTATTTAATGCATATACACATGCAAGTCAATGGAGCGGCACTCTTTTTTTTTTTTTTTTTTTTCTTTCTCTTCTCCTTGTACGACGCTACGTACCCACTTGGATGTATACAGAGGAGATAAATTTATCTCTTTTATAATTTCCTTAATTTGCATGTGTTGTATACACTTTAATTAGTCTACTTTGTACCCAAGAGAAGAGGGTAAGGGGAGACAAATTGCTATTGCGTTGCGTTCAACGGAGGTGATTAATTGCTTGTTCAACTCAATTTCGCTGTCGGGTAGACGAGCTTCGCAATCTCGACCATATAAAAATGGAAGCAGGTTTAACCTCTAGGGCAATACAACGTTACTGATGTCACCGTTAACAGTGACAGTGTGATTTTCCTCCTTACAAGTAATGAAACTTGTAATGTCAGCTAAACAACTGTTTTGCTTCCTTTCTTAAGTTTCTACCCGTTACATCTAAACTCCGACTTTCTATGCTTCTCCATGCCAACAATTACGTATATGTAACTTTGTTCTTTTCCATTCTCATGATCAGGAATGAAAATAAAAACACAGTTAGCCACGAGCTGTGAAAATCAAATATTCTGTGTCTTTTTGTAATCTCCTTCGTGTTTCTTTAATTAAGTGTTAACAACTTAGAAAACAAAAAAAAGGGGGGGAAATCTCAATAAGACAATACTTTTATATACTTTGCATTGTACATACTGTTAATTGTGTAGTGGAAAGGAAATGGTTTCAGTCAATTCTCTCATATTATCTTTGGGAAGGGTTTAAATATTTTCATCCTGACTCGTTCTGCACTCCAAATTAGTATCATAGCCGGCTCAGAGAGTCGAAGCTTGTGGGAATATCGGGAGAGCCAACTCGCCTCAAACAAATAATTAGAGTTGGGTTAACTAAGAAAAAATGTGTTCCTATTAATTATATGAATTATTAAGTAAATAGTTGTTAAAGAGGTGATATAAAATTATTTGAAAGCTCATCACTTATAAACTTAAGCTATTGAGTTTGATCTTCATCAGCATCACTTTCTATTGGAATTAAGATAACATGCGCTGAGCGTAATATAAAATCATTTGAAGGCCCATTATGTATAAATTTAAATTTTTAGTTGAAATGTTTCTTTACAATAATTAATAAAAGAAAATAATATCTCACCACAACATTGAAGTGACACATATTTAATTATATACAATGTAAAAGCATTATCTTAGACCGGATATACTTAATCAACAATCTCATGCCAAAATTGACTTTCGTAAGAGATGAGATGCAGTAACGAATCCTAATTAACCCAACCACACTGAAGTTTAGCACATAAATTAAAGAGATTAACGGAAATGTATTCGATCATTGGTTAGTCACTGTAACTGAAATGTGATGCTAGGAACTCGACTTGTTTAGATACACTTGATATAAGATAATAAGAGTATTTTCTTGCGTTGTACCACTCAATATGTGCCATATAATTGGTTAAATAGGCAGTCAATGTCTCCAATTTCAACCATCTCACATATCACCTTTTATTGCTAATCGTGTTAAAACTTAAACCTTATACCTAGGACACCTTTAGGAGCATAGGCTATAGAAAAAAAAAACTAGTGAGCTTTAATCCTTAAATTAGGTCAAAGATACACACAATCTTGTTAGATATGTGGTCATGTGGGCTCGAGTCGAGTTTAAACTAAGTTAATAGGAAAAAAAAAAATGTAAAACTAAAAAATCATTGTGAATGAGCGTTTAGAAAGAAATGCGATCAATTTAAGGCTCTTTGAACATCCTTACACCCGTTTGCCACTTCCTCGCGCATTGAACTTGAATCCTTCAATGGTCGTGTAAAGTGCTCTTCCATGCAAGTGAGAGATTATGGCAACGTCAATTTGAGAAACATTGATCTGTAAATAAATCTTTTGAAACAGAGAATTGACTCTCCTCTAGGGCTAATTTTCGCTGTAGCTTTTGGCCGGTGATGGATCCAAAATTTTTTACTTATGTCTGCACAGGTGGGGATTCAAGGGCAGAGCTTCCCAATTTTTTTTTTGAAAGCTCTCGCCATGAAAAAAATCAATGGAAGGGTATACAATAAATAGTCTTATTTTGCACTTGCAAAAAGTTAAATAAAAAAAAAATGACTTTTGAGTACATGACTACAACACCAACCGTTAAGACAAAAAATAAATAATAACTTAGTAAATCTAAACTAAGTCAGCTATAACTTTTTAATAGAACAAAAAAAAAATAGTTACTGTTTGCACTTGCCCATAGAAATAATAGTGCAGGTCCGCCAATGGCTTTGGCACACATAATTAAGTTAAAATCCCTTAAATTCCGTATTTTATCGTGTTAAGTTAAACATCTTATGATTTATTTACTTAAACTTATATCACAATTTATTGTAAATACGACAAATTATTCACGAGTTCATTCTTATAAAAAATGGTGCAGTAAAACAAAATAAATCAATAATAACAAATTCCGTAACTTCAGTTATTGGTTTTTTAATTAATTCAAATCTCCCCTACCTCTTCAAACCTTTAAGAATGAATAGAAAAAACTAGACTAAAAGCCCTTTACATTAACATCTTAGGATAGAAAATGCTGAAAATTACTTTTTTTTAATAATAATTTCCTCCTGTTACGAAGTTAAGGGAGCCCGAAGCAAGATTTTTTTTATTTTATAACCGATCCTAATTATTTTTTGAAGCGAATAAAATTTTCCGGTATTTTCATTATTTGATTTTTTGAATTACTTACGAGACGAATTCAGAGTTCGAAGTCATGATTTGGGATTACGTGATTCTTATCCTCACCTTATTCCTCCCCCTGCAACCACTCCAGCCCAAAGCAAGATAACTCTTAAAATGTTGAGTTCATGAGTATTTTTCACTTATATGTACTTGTTTAATTCATCCTTACCCGATGCAGAACTTTTTTATTCACATTTGACTTTTCAACATTGTTTATGTTCCAAGTTTGATAGCACAAAATAATTAAATATATCACGTGCCTTTGTTAGCTTAAACTAGTTAATAATTTGTGTCTGGGTGAATTTAACATATACCTTTTGCTTAAAACACTATATGTTTAATTAGCATGAGTTTTAGCACAAATTACATTCATTAAAATTGAGTTTCCAATCATATTATGCAGGCTAAAAGTTAGATATAATTCTATTTTTCTGGCAAAAGAAAATACCCAAAAAAATCGAGATAAAATTGCACATGCATTATTCAGGCAAAAAAATTTAATTATTGCATTTTAATTAAATAATTACGTATTTATTACAGTTTTAGAAATAATTACGGATCTATTGCACAATGTGACATCTTTTTTGGGCGTCACATGTGACACCTCATTTAGTCGTCTCTCACCTGAGGCTCTCACCTAAGGTTGACACGTGTCATTTGTTTTTCAAAAAAAATAATAATTTAATCATAAAACTTCTGAAGGCTATAACTTTTGACTCGGGTATCCAATTTAGATAATTCTTTTTTTGATTCCACATAACTTTTTGAGATCTACGCAATGACATCTCATTTGATATATTTTATTTCTCACAAACACAATTTTAATTTGCAAGAATGGTATTATAAGAGCGATTAAACCAAGAAGCTTCTGAGTTCTGATTTTGTGATTTAATATAAAAAATAAATAAAATTTTGATTTGTGATTTAATTTTTTTCATAATACTTTTTTTTATTATAACAAAAATTTGATTTGTGATTTAAATTAAAAATAAAAATAAAACTTATTATTAATAAGGAAAACAAAATAAAGATTTGATTTGTAATTTAAACTAAAAAATCAATTTGAAAAATCTGTAGAAATAAAGAAAATAATTAAATAAATATTCTAAATCTCTAAGGGAGAAGGATATTATTTTTGAAATTAATGATTAATGCTATAAGCTTCTGGGTTATTATTCGTGGTCTGAAATTAATGATGGCTTATGAATGTTTTTCAAAAATAAAATTACCTAAATTAGGCGTGATTGCCTCTTGATTGAAACTCAATTTAGACGCATTGATGACGTGTCAGGTGTTGACACGTGTCACATTTTTAAACTCAGAAGCCTCTGAGTTCTGCGTTTGTGATTTAATATAAAAAATAAATCAAGATTTGATGTGTGATTTAATTTAAAAAAAAAAAAATTATTATAAAAAGAATTTGGTTTGTGATTTGAATTAAAAGTAACAATTATTATTAATAAGGAAAAAAAAAGATTTGATTTGTGATTTAAACTCAAAAATCAATTTGAAAAATCTATATTAATAAAGGAAATAATTAAATAAATATTCTAAATCTCTAAGGAAGAAGGATTACCTAATTTAAATTTAAATTATGTTTGTGAGAAATAAAACATATCACATGAGATGTCATTGCGTAGATCTCGAAAAGTTATGTGAAATCAAAAAAAGAATTACCTGAATTGGATACCCGAGTCAAAAGTTATGGCCTTCAAAAGTTTTATAATTAAATTATTATTTTTTTTAGAAAAAAAATGACACGTGTCAACCTTAGGTGAGAGACGCCTAAATGAGGCGTCACATTGTGCAATAGATCTGTAATTATTTCTAAAACTGCAATAAATACGTAATTACTTAATTAAAGTGCAATATTTAAATTTTTTTGCCGCATTATTCATGTTCATGGTCTAAAACCCAAATTCTCCTAGGTCTAGATCAAATGGATTTATCCCAAATTAAAATTGCTGGCCACACAATTTAAAGAATAAGCACAAATATAAATAACCAAAGTCATATACATAAAACGATACCCTAAAAAAAAAGCCATATACATAAATCATTAATCTAAATTGAAAACAATATATCACATGTTACAAATATCTATAAGGGTATCCTATGCAGTAGCGCATCTACTTGGTGCACATGATTGCAATTGCAAACCCTAACTTTTGAATTTCTTTTTGTATTTTTGAGTCCACTGCAATGATATATTTATGGAGGATTCGAATATAGGGTGAGGTTGCTAGTATAGCCTAAAGGAAGTGGAGGTTGCAACGCGTGAATTTGATCAATGGAATGTGATTGCGGAAGGAGGATATAGTGTTGTGTATAAAAGAGTTTTGCAAGATGGTTCTGTGGTGGCTCAAAAATCTTCTTAACAACAAGGGTAGAATGTGCAAACGTAAATAATATAGATCCACTAAACAAGAGTTCAGCTTACTATAGTCATCATAAAGCCAACCAACATATAGAATTCATAACAAAATGAAAAGACAAAGTAAGAAGGGAAGAGAAAGTTCTCATAAATATCTCTAAGCACGTGACTTTTCCTTCAAAACTCGAACCTATTGCATGAGACGGCTCTAATGGGTTTTATCCTCATAGAGTCAACTCTTGGGCCTGTTGTGTGTGAGTGTTAAATTGCCTCCTCCTAGTCACACTATGGCCCAAATATATAGCAGCAAACTTGGGTCCAAGTGTCCACGGGCCAACTTTTGGGCCTGTAGCATCCTTTACGCCGCAAAAAAATAAAAAATTAAATTAAAATTGCACAAGGTTGTGCCACGGCGCATAAAATTACTCATGTTGGCATTCGCGTCGCGACATCCTTCTCTCTCTGCTCTCTTCCAAGGCTCTGTCAGAGTATCAGTCCTTTTTTATTTTTTTTTGCATTATGCAGAATCCCTTTTGCATTATGTAGTATCAGTCCTTTTAATGGTATACATTAACGACCAACAATTAGTGTTAATGCGATAATTAAATTATATTCTTAATACAAAACATAATGTTAAGACAATTCTTGAAATATTTTAGAGAGTAATATAAATTATTAAAAAGACCTTAAGGTTTTCGATTAAAATAATTTTTTACATGGTATCATCAGAGCTTCAGTAATCACAAGGGGTCATGAGTTCGATTCTCACTGTCTTTCACTTTGAGTCGATTAAAATAAGTACAAGGTAAATAAAAAAAATTGGGTTTGTATAATATCCACACTTCAAGCTCAAAAGGTTCTTGTTTGAGGGATGTGATAGAGAATGATATAAACCATTAAAAAAATCCTCACCCAATACTTTAAGATTTTGGGTTAAAATAATACTTTACAAAATATACCTAAGTAGGAATAACATGCCATATATATATATATATATATATATATATATATATATATATAACACATGAATAATGCTTATATAACCCTAATTATGGGAATACCACACCCCACAACCTAAGCTTTTGCTGTGCTCAAGAATAAAAAATAAAAAACTTCACAACAAACTTGAATTCTAACGGGGTTTATACCCTCAAAACACTACGAAGAATTAGATATTTCTGGGCAAAAAAATTAAAATAATGTATTTAAATTAAATAATTACGCATTTAATGCTGTTTTGTAAAAAATTACACATCTACTGCACAATGTGACGCCTCTTTTGGGCGTCACATGTGTGCTCTATATATTTCCTCACCCGCTCCATTCAATTCACACCTCTTCTCTCACTCTTCATATCTCTCTTCTCCACCAACATTCCTTTATCTTTAATTTAGTATTTGAATTTTAGTTCTAATTCTATTTAAAAATGAGCTCAAATCCTGATTATGTTCGTGTTGTGTTATATTACAATGGTAGGAAGGTAGAAGGTCGACAATGTGTCATATTCGAAGGTGAAAAAAGGCCGACACGTATCCAACGCAACACAACCATTGGCGAACTGCATCAGAGAATTCGGCAAAAGTTAAGTCTTCAAGACAACCAATGTATCACTGAGATCACGACAAGGGTGTGGCAAGGTGATAAATACATTAGTTTGAAAGTGCTTGACGATGAAGACTTGGAGATGACAATGGAAGAATTTTGCAACCAGTCAAGGACAGATTTTCTAGAGTTGTATGTCGACATCGTCGCAACGGAGAATGCTCTCGTACCGGTGAGGTCAGTTTATTTAAATTCTCCCCGTCTTCCAGCTTCTCCTGCCACTCATGCGTCTCCAGTTGGTAACTTTTCTGAGGGAGATGAAAATGATCCGACTTGGGAAATGCACGACGAAGATGACGATGACGACGATGAAAATATGGCAATGGAAGAACATCTTCTGGCGGAGGATGCTAGTGCTTCAGAAGGAGATGAATCTCGTGAGATGGGTGCGTCTGAAATCCCAATATTCCATCAACCAGTCGTCGCGCAAATGCCGCAGTTGAATGACATTGCGTCTGCTCCGTTTGGTATTCCACAAGAAGGTAATTGTTCCCATTTGTATACTGCGTGAATAAATAACTGATTTAATACCTGAATTAGTAAGTTCGTATTAAAAAATTATACTCCGCAATTGCAGGTGACACAGATGTTATTCCTTTTTGGGAAGGAATTCCGCATTATTCTTACATTGATTGGAGTTATCAGAGCGAACAAGAATCATGTACTGATGGTTCGGTGTCTGGATCGGCTTCAATACAAGGTCCGTGGCAACTGGGTGACATGTTATTTGTCAATCAAGAATTTGCGACAAAAAAAGATGTCCAAATGGCACTTAAGCACAACCTTATTAGGGAGCATCAAGAAGCCATAGTAATTGAGAGCACGCCTGCAAAGTTGTCCATGAAATGTTGTGCGTACGATCAAGGTTGTCCGTGGCGCGTAAGGGCGATCAAACCGGTGTTTCGTGAAAATTGGAAAATAACGAGATGAGGTGGAAAACACGAATGTGTGAATGAGCATATTTCCCAGGGTCATAGACAGCTCGATGCGGACGTTATTGCAGATCTCGTGATAGGTACCTTTTTGTATTTTGGATGTGTGAATGAACACAAATGTGTAATTAAATTCGTTTGATGTTATCGAGGCACTGATATCCTCTTCAATGCAGGGATGATAAAGTCTGAACCATCTGTGTCAATCTCTTTGGTGCAAGAAAGGATAACTGCTAAATATGGCTTTCAAGTTTCCTACAGAAAGGCGTGGTATGCGAAGCAGAAAGCGATGACAATTCTGTACGGTGATTGGGAGGAATCGTATGCTTTTTTACCAAGGTGGTGCGAATACATGCTTCGCTTTTCTCCAGGTTCATTTTATCATATACAAACTAATGATCTTTATGCCGAGCAGAGCTTAGTTTCTGGAAAAAATGGTTTTTCATTGCATTTTTTGGACGTTTAGACAGTGTTGTGAGGCGTTCATCTACAGAGTGTGTCCAATGTTGCCCGATAATGGGTGACCTCATGAGGTTTAAACTTTTGTACAACATTAAACCTGTCAATCAGAAACATTATCAACCATACATAATCGTCCAAAGTCAAGAAGTAAACAGTTAGTATATACATTATTAACCATACATTATCGAAAACAAATGAAGTAAATAAATCATACCGGCATCCATAATGTGTGCCAGGCTCTGGATGATGAGGAGGAAGGGGTGGAGCAATGGGTGGGAATCGTATCCATGCCCAAATTTGAAGGAGAATATGGCAACCACCCATGTCGCTTCGACGGGCATCTGTCACTTCACACAAATTCCTGAACAAGTGTGTCAAAACTGCAGATCCCCAGCTGAATCGGCCAATCTCCTCAAATCCTCCACCTAGCAATGGGACAAGCCGGCAACCAAAATTGCTACCTCCAGACTTGTCCGCCAGCAACCAAGTCCCCAACATCAGGGCAATGTGGGCTTTTGTGAAGTAGATCTCAGCAGCATGATTCCCTTCATGATCAGTCCACCGGGTATAATGCCGATCCAAGAATGAGATGCGGAGGTCGCCGGAATGATGGAACTCACCGGCCTCTGGAACATGTCCAAAAACAGCAGCACAAGCAGCGTGCCAATCCTCAGAGGTCGATCCGATGACGACGGTACCGTCGGTCGGCAAGCCCAAGATGCCTGCCACATCTTGTAAGGTGATCGTCATCTCACCTTGGGTCATGTGAAAGGTATGTGTCTCTGGTCTCCACCTCTCGACCAGAGCACTAATTAAAAATGCATCTATCTGTGATAAATTACGCAGTTATCACGTGTTAACGAATTTTATTAAATTATTACATAAATACAAAACGACATAAATAACATACCTGGATATGTTGCATCCTGGCAACATGTATGAAACCCGCCTGTCTGAGGTACTCTTCCACAACCTGTGGAATAGCACCGGTAGGTGGGCCCCCCTGTGGCTTCCCACGCCTAGTCTTAATCTTTCTTACATGCTCAGTATTCCACACTCGCTGTGAAATATGACCTTTCTGCGTCCTCTTACGAAGGATCTCCCACCTGTACGGCCCAGGTATGATCCACATGCTGGGATCGGTGGGCTCTACATTCGAATCAGATCCCGAAGAAGATGATGACTCAGCCATTATCCTCAACTAACTACAAAGTTATGCACTCCCGTATTAATAACATCATACATACGAAATTTACAAAGTCTCTAACACTATCTGTAAATCACTAATTAATATGCTAAACCCTAATACATAATTAAAAATTGGTAATAATAATAACTACGTAATAATAATATTACTATATCATTACAACATTCATAGCATGACACAAAATTTCTAAGTGACTATCCTAATGTTCCAAGTCTCTAATATACAATCAATCCTAACATGTATTACTAACTAGCATTGTAATTTAAATGTATACATATGAGGTATTATGACCTTACCTACGTTGGCAGAGCTTCGCTACGAACCACGGTTAGAGAGAGGTTAGAGAGAGGTTGGAGAGAGGTTAGAGAGGTAAATGGGTAAGGAGTGAAAAAAGAAAAGTGAGGTATATATAGGTTGCACATGAGACGCCCCCTTTGGGCGTCACATGTGACGCCCCAATGGGGCGTCTTCTCCAAGGGAGAGACGCCTCACTGGGGCGTCACATGTGACGCCCAAAGAGGGCGTCTCATTGTGCAACAGATATGTAATTTTTAACAAAACAGCATTAAATACGTAATTATTTTAATTAATTACATTATTTTAATTTTTTTGCCCATATTTCTGTCAGTATCACTGTGGGAAGAAGTAGAAATTCATTGAAAACGTTTATTGAATATCAATGATTATTGTTATATTAATATTTATACTTTTTTGTTTATCAAAAATTAAGGATTACTTGTATGTTTAGGAACTAATTGCAATTGAAAATATTAAATTAAAAATCATGTTTTCCGTACATGGAACCGGTTATATTACTAGTTATTAGGGCATAAAATTTTGAGTTTCCTACTTGGGATTCGATTTATTATATATTCCACGTTGGATGGCTTGGAATTGATAGAACAGACAATGGCTACCGTCCAACTTATTGCACAATTTCCCATCCGGCACCCTTATTGCCTAGTGAGATGAAGAGTCACAAAGCTCAAGGACACACCCACAGGTTTTAAGTTGGAAAATTGGAACGAAAGCATTCAATTGTTGGTTTCTTCTTCCTGTGTTCTCCACCCGCCTACTGAACTTGTTACTGTACTTTACATGTTCTCAGTAATTTATTGATTCAAAGCAGAAAATATGCTCCATTTACGTACCCAAACGATAAGAGCAAAAAGATGTCTATTGATTATGCAAAAGATGTCAAAGCTGTATGCATACAAACCCCTACTGTTCTTTAATAATCCTTATTTATATCATTCAAGGAATAGCAGTAAAAGAAACGGTGTATTTAGAACCCTTAAGCTTTTATTTATTTGCAAACAGTAATCTTAATTTTAATTTAATTCATAAATCATATCGGAAGGGATGTTATGTAATTATTACCCTTGATTGTATTAGACGCTTATAAGGTAGCTCGAACAAGAGAAGACTTCTATTAACGGTATCACGCGAGTTTAAGAGGAGTCCGTGATGGGTATCATTATCAATGGGCTAAGGCTACACCTCCATACTAAATAGATCTGACATCACATCTTAACCCAAAACCTTAAGACAATTGGTTCATGAGTCCATCCACTTATATTGTTAAGAACCACTTCAACTCAAAATTTTGATATTTTGGGTGAGACTAAATTAATTATTTTATATCTCTCTAACACACCTCTTCACGTAAGAGCCCTTTGGGCTTGAAACGTGGATATGACACAAGTCCGTTATTGGTCTGCCTTGTGCTGCACAAGCCCATTTTTTTTGTCTGCCTTGTGCTTTTCTTAATTTCACCTTAAAGTGAGTGAGGATCGAACTCATGACCTCGTGGTCACTGAAGCTCTAATACCATGTAAAGAACCACTTCAACCCAAAACCTTAAGGTTTTGAGCGAGATTAAATTAATTATTTTATATCTCTAACATATATACACTTCACTTAGCCCATTACAACCAATATGAGACTCATCACACTTGAATATCCTAACAATCTCTCCCTCAAGTGTGAAACGTCCCACCATTGATATGCTCCCCTTCAACCAAGTACTTAGGGCCAAAGTAGTACTCAACCTGCCTCCTAATCAATCACTAGGCTAACTCTAGTCCAACCCTGCTCTGATACCATTGTCAGGCGGGTTTAGGGGGAGCTTGTGGCGAGGGACCGCCACCAATGGGTTAAGTTAGACTAGTCACACCAAGTAGATTCGACACTCTGTCAGGCGGGTCCAGGAAAAGCCCGTGATGGGGGGGCCACCACTAATGGGCTGAGGCTACACCATCATATTAAATGGGTTCGACACCACTTCTCAACCCAAAACCTTAAGGTATTGGGTTCATGGATCCTTCCACTTATATGCACTTTACCAACCAATGTAGGACTCCATCACACTTGAATATTTCAACAATCTCCACTCTCAAGTGTGAAACTCATCATTGGTATGCTCCCCCTCTCTCTGAGTACCATAGACCCAAGTATTCAACCTGTTTCTAACCAATCCCTGGCTAGCTCGAGCCCACCCCAACTTTTATACCACTATCAGGCAGGTCCAGGGGTAGCTCGTGGCGGAGGGACCACCACCAATATGCTAAGCTAGTTCAGAGCTAATAAGCAGGTCCGACATCATGTCATAATCAAAACCTTAAGACATTGGGTTAATGCATACCCTTACTTATATACACTTCAATTAGTCCATTACCAACCAATATGAGATTCATTACACTTGAATAACCCAACAATCTCCCCCTCAAATGTGAAACTCAACATTAGTATGATCCCCCTTAACCAAAGACTTAAGCCCAAAGTACTTGAAGGAGCCCGTGACGGGGAACTACCACCAATAGGCTAAGGCTACATCACCATATCAAGTTGATCTGACATCACATCTAAACCCAAAACCTTAATGTATTTGGTTCATGGGTCCATCCACTTATACACATTTCACTTAATCCATTACCAACTAATATGAGACTCATCACACTTGAACATCCCAACAAATGGAATAAGAAATTAACCCTAAATTTTAAGGTGTTGATTTTACGCATTTTTTTACTTATATATTTCTTGCTTATTTTACTTTTACCCTATGCGATGCTTTATCCTTCAGATTTGATTTATCAACATTTCTCTCCTAAAATGTGAGTATTAAAACATGTCAACCCTCACTCAAGTGAAAGTTTTATTTGAATATTACTTCACAGGGTCTAAAAGTGGTCAATTTTCTTGATTTTTATCTAAACTCATTGAAATCTCTATATATATATATATATATATATATATATATATATATATATATATATATATATATATATGGTTTACATTTCTGCAGCTGCTATACGTGCAACAATCATATACTTGCCATATATATACTTGAAAGCATTAAATGCAGGGAATCATAACTATACAAAGGATGAAAACATTAAATATAGGGAATCATAACCATACATGCACATGTCGTTGATGTATGTAAAGTGGCTGCATAAATGATTTTACCATATATATATATATATATATATAGGTCAGGATCATTTTACACCAGTGTAAGTTACACTTTTAATCTTGACCATTGATCCCACTTATATCTAAGGGCCAGCTCTAATTTTTTAGTAATGTGACCCATTGGATACAAGTGGATCAATCATCAAGATTGAGTGTAAGACTTCTAATTCTTACACTGGTGTAAGAATATCCCGCCCATATATATATATATATATATATATATATATATATATATATATATATATATATATAGAGAGAGGTAGGATCTTTTGACACCAATGTCAAATTTGAAATTTGACACCTCATCTGAGAGTCGTTAGATAAAAAAAGATCAACGACTCTAATTTGTAAGCATGTGACACCATTGATCTTTTTTTATCTAATGGCTATCAGATGAGGTGTCAAATTTCAAATTTGACACTGGTCTCCAAGGATCCTATCTCATATATATATATATATATATATATATATATATATATATATATATATATATATATATATATATATATATTGAAATGTTATATTTACAAACTTTTTTTTTTTTTTTTGATAACAATATTTACAAACTTTTTATTTACAAAAACTCTTACAAATTACACTATGTCTGACCAGTCATACTTCAATCAAGAGTATATGACCGGTCATACTTAGCGTAATTTGTAACAAAAATTTGTAAACGGATCTTTTCCCATAGCATATATATAAATATGTGTGTGTACTATTTCTAATTATTTTGCATATTATTTCAAATATAATGACTGATATTTTCCGTAGTAAAACTTATTAAAGTAATAATATAAATATAAAAAAATTCGTACAAAAGTAATTTGTTGTATTTATATTTTAACTAAGAGAATAGTTTTACGTACAACCTATTTTTGTTTATAATCTTTTACAACTATAATTTTAACCGTTGATTTCCGTCAATCAACGGTTATTATTTATTGCGAATTAATAATTAATTAATAAATTTAATTTACGAAAATAATAACCGTTGATTAGCGAAAATCAACGCTTAAGATTATGGTTGTAAAAAGTTGTAAATAAAAATAGGTTGTAAGTATAATCTTCCTCTTTAACTAATTATAATACATATGATCAAATATTGACCACCCTTTGTTAGACGAGTAGTTCTCTTCCTAGGCTAACGAAAAATCTCAATATATTAATACATGTACACTTTATGAAAGAATTTCAAATATTATAACTTCAGTTTTTATTTTATTTTATACAATGGTAACACTAAGATTCGAACTTATAAAGTCATGCAAACTATCCAAATCTCTCAGCACTGTATCATTCTTAATTGATTATTTTCGTTATCATAAAAACTCACCATGAAATTTCAATTCAAATCTTTTGAGTTTAATCATACGTACGTACGCAACCTAGTTTAGTACTATATTTTTATCTCTCTCTTAATTAGTTAGTTACTCTAATTGTGTCTCAGCGGTTAAAGACCTCGAACTGCAAAATGTTCATGTTCTTCTATATGGGAAATATAATCATAACTTTTTTATAATTTGTTCCCATTGTTTTACGTACTGTACCTGCCTCGGCAAATTAAAGCATAGCTTTTTTTCTCGTTGATTGCAAGGTGGTAGACAAACGCAAAACACACTTAACTTCCATTCCACGTTATTGCGAGCAACACTATTCTCTTATTTCCACCTTTGTGAACTCTCCTATCCCAAGAATGGTGGCACTAGGGGGGGGATTTGAGCCTCTCTCATACATTCTTTGGACCCCAAATTACATAGAATTCATCATAAAGCTTCTTTTATATAATTATTTATGCTGATATTTATGAATTTTAGTGTTCTGATACAGGGGATTCATATGAGAGATTGTGTCATTATTATGGGGTTTCGGAGAAATTTTGAATTGCAACAAGATCGAGCACTACAATACTATATATATAACTGATGATATTGTTTGAGTAAATCAAACGTTCAAGAAGGCCTATCTTTGACTTGGGTTTTATTATTATAGGTCTGAATACCTATAAATAAAAAAGTAACACTTTTGAAGTGATTCCTCTTTTCTGCTACTTCTGATATTTGGACAAACATCCCTTCAAGCAGGAAGAGTGTAACAGAGGGTCATGGTGCTTGTCAACAATACTGCTTGTCTTTTGCTTGTATTTCTTTGTGTTATCTGGCTATCCAATGCTCGGTTGAACCCTACAGGTATGTCTTCAATCTTTTTTTCTTTTTCTTTTTTATATGCATTACTTGCTTTCCAGATATAACCGGAAATTGGGGGAATAAATTCTCTCATGTGTGATTTCACATGATCAGGCCATATTAAATATTCTTAATCATTAATAGACAAATCAATTATCATATGAAAAATTCTTAATTAATATTTTTTCTCTTTCTTTTCTTATCATCTTTGGTTTGTCTATTAACTATTAAGAATCTTTTCATATGAAATTACATATGAGAGAATACACTTCCCCAAAAATTATAGGCAAATGATGACCACAAAAGGGTGAAAAATGCAGGTACTGAAGTTAATGAAATTTCGGATATAAAGGTAATTAAGTATACATTTGAAATTCAAGTTAGTTTCTTATTATACTGAAATACAAAAAAGTACTTTTCATTTTACAGAATAAAATAAAAGTTTAATCATCTACTATATTGGCAACTTCTTGAACAGGCAAGTATTGCAACTAGTACTACAAAGAGAACTAGTATTGCAAGTGAGGGGAACTTGAAGAAATCAAGTGCGAAGCAACTTGTGAGAAAGTGTGACAAGGTTAAAACTGCTTCAAGTGTAGAAGAAAATAAAAGTGTAAGAAGCCGTTTGTCTGATGAGGTTGAAAGGGGTCTTATGGTATTTACTGCTGATTACCATCGACCAATGCACCACCCACCTAAGAATAACTAATGAACTCTTCAAGTTCATCTTTTCAATGGAAGATATTTAGGTGCTTTTTTGTTTATCTTATCCGTTAGTATTGTATTAACATATTTTGTGTTACTGAAATGAGTGCCTTGTATCTGGAAGTTCATAAGTGCTTCTTGTCAATCTACGGTAAAATTAACACGTCAAATGAGTATATGTTAGAGAAGTATTTCCAAATTAAGTAAATAAGGTGTTTCATTCCTCTGGTGTTAGTCACTCGTAATTAATTGATGCTATGATTCCATTTTTATTTTTCAGCTTTTCTCCCGTCCAGCACAATTCAAGTTTTAAGTATAGTTGATATTTTAAAATAGGGTAATATATTTATTATGTAACAGGAAAATAAAAGAATTTCCTGCACATACAACAATAGATATGGAGCCGTTGATTTTTGTTTCTCTCTCTTGATTGCTGTCTGTTGTTTTCCTGTTACATGACAAATTTATTACCCTTTAAAATATGATAAACTGAGAATTGACTCAAGTGATAACATAAGCCTTAACACATAAGAACTAAAAAAAAGTATGCTTCGAATTCTAGAGAGGATTTTTGGAGTTAGAAAATAATAATTATCACATCTCTTGACTTAAGATTAATCTCGTGCTTGTGTGGACTTCTCTCCGACTCGGGCATATCCTGGAAACCTAATTTCTTCCCAAAAAAACTATTCAGTTTACCTAACAAATTACAGAGTTTTTTTTCTCTCATGTATCCCTTGCGTTTCTTCATGTTGAAGTTAAACACAAAATTAAAGCCAATCATTTGTATTTTAACCATTGTTATCTATCATGAATGAATAGTAATGCAACTTGACAACAACTACTTTAGACATTTAGTGACAATCAAATGAATCAAGTACCGAGTGACGCCTACTTTTGAAATTGAACAAATAAACATAACGCGAGGTTGACAGTGTCTGTGGTCTGCATTGGATCGATTTTAAAATAAAAATTATCCAATTTAATCCCTTGAGTTTGATCATTTAATCATTCATTCGGTTAAGATTTTTTTTTTAAATCCAATCCAATCCAGTTCATTTTTATTCGGTTTGAATTGGATTGATTTTTCAGATTTTCGAAAAGCCTAAAATTGCAGTCAAACAAATCACTAACTATATCAAAATAAAGTCTAAAACTTCAAATCTTCAAACTTAAACAAGTCTTAAAATTCTTGAAGAATTAAAATAGATTAATAGACAATAAAAAAACTAAAACAAGATAGTTTGCTATCAATAACATCAAAAATTTTAAGTCTACAAAACAACAAGATTTCAAGTCACTATTTTTCAAAAATAATAAATACATAATACATTAGATCGGTTTGGATTAGATCGATTTTCACCAATCAAACCGAAAATCGATCCATTCTAATTAAAATATTCAATTTTTTTTTTTCGATTCTTAGTTTGAATCGATTTGGATCGATTAATGAACACACCTACCCAAGGTAAAATAGAATTCATGAAATTGTTTATAATTTCTTACATAAGACAATAATTATGAATATTTGATTTAAACGAGTAATTTCAAAGTTACTAAAGTATCTAATGTTATTTTACAAAATTTTGTCTAATACTCAATGAAATGACATTACTTTGGGTTGAAAAATTTAAAATTTAAAATAATAAAGACTATAATCATAGAATAAATTAAAATTACAAACATATCATAATTTTCGTCCAAAATGATTTAAGTGAATATTAGATAAAGTTTTATAAACTAACATTAGAAAAAAAAGAACCCAATTTCAAATTAATCACTTCCATTCTTGACAAGTAGTTATAGTAGAAAATGAATATCGTGTAAAAATCTTCAAATAAGAAAAAACATAAAGATTAATCACGTGGGAAAAAAATCAAAGAAAGAAACAACTGACAATAATTTCAGTACTTTTTTCTTCTAATAACAACCAATGCATGCATTCTTATACAAGTTTGCTTTAGCTTGTGGGTCATTCCATTTACATTATTTCAGCAATATTAAAATATGTGGGTAATTAGCTTATAGGGAAAAAGTCCAATTTACATTAGTACTATTTTAAAAAAAAAAACATAAATATTTTAATATATGCATTTTCATCCTTCTACTTGATTTTTATTATAAAATGCACATATTAAAAAATTTATGAATTGCATTACATGTTTTTAAAACTTTAGAATTAAAGTCATGTCACCTTAAGTTATATTGACTTTCTCTTATATTTAATGAAATTATATTGAAACATATTTGAATTTTGAAAATTAGGTTGGTCCTTTATTCTTTTAATTTCACTTACATAAACTTTTTTTTAATAAAAATTAATTATTTTTCAGCAGTTTAGGTCGCCACAAATTCTTTAAAATATCTATTTTAATTCTCTCAAAATATTTGAATTTGTTAATTTTTTTAGGAAACCTTTCCGACAGCAGACTCCTATAGAAATATTCTTAACTTCATTTAAAAAAAAAATTGCAGCCTAGGTATATTTCATAAGAAAAAGGTCAAATCTGCACGTATAAATTAATAAAATTCTAAGAAGAATTTTAATAGCCGGTAATCAATTTTGGGGGAGTCTTGCATAATCACTGACCCGACAATGCTCTAAACTTCTATTTATATATGCGTGCAATAATTTTCTTTAAAATAGTGATATGTAGTATTTTTTTTTACTAACCCAATTATCTATATCATGTTATTTGTGAGCTATAAATCAATGGCATTTGAGTCTTGGTCCGGGTAAAAAAATTTAAATATTATTTTTAATAAATATTTATGAGAATATAGTCATTTTAAACGTAAATACAAATATGTAGTACTCAAACACGCTACACAAAGAGTGTGACTGATTGGAGAGAGACACTCCCCTCAAGGGACGTGATTCACAAGGTGCTGATATATTTGGCATATTTTGGCTCTCACAAACAAAATTTGAATTTATAACAATGATACTTAAGAACGTTTATACCCAGATTAATAAAAAGAAAATCACTGTCATGATTAGAAACACTCGTAATAAAGATCCTTACGATTATATCTAACAATTTGAAAGCAAATTATCTCCATGATAATCCTTCAACGATGACTAGGATATGAGGTGGCAAGTCCACATCATGGTCGCCATACAATTTGAATATATATATATATATATATATATATATATATATATATATATATATATATATATATATATAAAAAGGGGAAAGTTCATGTTTACAAAAAAAATTGACAAATTTTTACAAATTACATTATCTTCTCCCAGGAGAACATAGTGAAACCTAGTGTTCTCCCGGCGGAAGATAGTGTAGTTGGTAAACAAAAAAGTTTGTAAATATAACTTACCCCATGGGAAAAATGTATGTCATTTTAAATGATGGGTTTGTTTTTTCTTTTTCTTTTTTGGAAATATTCCATCGGTTCATCGCTTCGCGATTAGTCCGATTCGGGGTGGGTCCAGGATTAAGGCTTTAAACCCCTCCCAAAGGTGGTACTGGGGAGATTCAAACACATGTCCTCACCCCCACCTGCTCAGCTCCCATGCGCCAACTGAGCTACCACCATTTGGTTGGGTTTGTTTTTTCTAAAGTTACTTTAGATAACTTTATCTAATGTTCATCAAAACGACGTCGTTTTGGGACGAAAATCATGGTATTTTTGTAATTTTAATTTATTTCAGAGTTATAATAGTCTTTATCATTCTAATTTTTTTATTTTTTAATCCCAACACGACGTCGTTTCAATGAACATTAGACAAAGTTATTTAAAGTAACATTAGATACTTTTTTTCTTAAATGATACACCTTATATCCTTTCACTCTCACAAAGAGGTGAGACCCATATTTTTAAAACTTTTTCCCTCCACTCTCTCTCTCATGATTTAACTCTTTCTCTCACTTACAATAACACAATTTTGTATCCTTTAAAATGATACACATTTTTTCCTATATATATATATGGAAAAAGTATTTCTCCAGTCACTGCAGATGAAGTTATCTCTAGTGAGCTCAAAACGACATCGTTTTGGGTTATAAGATTAAAAAATTATAATGATAAAGACTAATATAACCCTGCAATATATTAGAATTACAAAAATACATTGAATTCCGCCCAAAACAACGTTGTTTTGGGCTCAACGGAGATAACTTATCTCCATTGACTTGAGAAATCATTTACCCTATATATATATGGGTTTGTTTTTCTATGTTACTTTAGATAACTTTATCTAATGTTCATCGAAACGACGTCGTTTTGGGACGGAAATTATGGTATTTTTGTAATTTTAATTTATTTCAGGGTTATAATAGTCTTTATCACTCTAATTTTTTAATTTTTCAACCACAAAACGACGTCGTTTCGATGAACATTAGATAAAGTTATCTAAACTAACATCGGAAACTTTTTTCCCTATATATATATATATGAGTTTTATTTCTCTTCTGTCACATAAAAAAATTATCTCCTACTCTCACTTCGATTTTCGTACTTTATTTTTTTCTCTTTTCTTTTCTTTTTTCTCACGGTAGCCATTTGTTGTGAGAGTAAGAGAGAAGATTTATCTTATGTGACATAAGAAAAATAAAATCATATATATATATTTATCAGAAAAATATTTCTGCAGTTAATGCAGATAAATTATCTGCATTTATTTTCAAAATGACGTCGTTTTGGAATTGAAAGATTAGAAAATTATAATTATAAAGACTATAATAACTCTGAAATAAATTAAAATTACAAAAGCACCATGATTTCTGCCCCAAAATGACGTTGTATTGGATTTACTGCAGATAACTTATCCATATTAACTGCAAAATAAGCGAATATATATATATATATATATATATATATATATATATATATATATATATATTACATGCCATGTGGATCAATTGGCATATAATTTGTTCTTATTTAATCAGTGGTATCGAGTTCGAGTCTTGGATACTCAAACGTTTTGAAAAATTTGGTAGAGAGACTTTTGTCGTATTTCTAATATCCTATAATTTAACCGATGAATTGGGGGAGAATCTAAAAATAAAAAAAATTATTACGTAATTTAATGTTTTATTTTGTTATCCTACATTTGTGGATCGTGTCAAATCTCTCTACACTCTGATAAATTATTATATATCCACGCCACCTATAAAGTAAAATTTTAGGTAAAAAAAATCAATATAATTTCAGGTAAAAATAAATAAATATATAAATAAAAGAACATAACAAATCGAAGTAAAATACTCTTGAATTGCTGTGCTGCGCATGCATATTGAATTTGCTGTAAAAATAATCTTATAATATAATTGCATAAAATAATGAATTGAGTATTGAAACTCGAAACATTTATCTCTGATTCTCTATAGCGCATTTATGGTAATTAAGGATATGTTTGTTTGTTTTGTTTTTTCTTTTAAAACTGTTTTATAAAATAATTAATTAAAAATACATGTTTTCTGTATTTTTTTATTTTTAAGATTAAAAGTCAAACAATAAAAAAAAAACTGATAAATATTTTTTAAATTTGATTACAAAAAACCTTATCGAATAGGATTTTTTTAAAAAAAATCAAAATACTATTTTTGAAAACAGAATTCAAACTGCCCTTGAGATTTTCTATTTTGTAACCAAAATTAAAGAGAATAAAAAAATTATTAGATGACTTCAAAGTTAGAAACAATGATCATTTTGCCACGCTTCACCAAATTATTTACCAAACTGTCACGCTAACAGTAAAAATTCTCAGAATGCCACGCGACATAATTCGTTACACTGTGTAGCGAATTATAATTACTGATGTGGCATGTCTCAATAGGAGGAGTAATTCGTTGCACAGAGTAGCGAGATATATGGTCAAAATATCAGAGTGCACAGTCAGCAACAGGACATGTGTCAAGCCAGTAGTAATTCGCTACACTGTGTAGTGAATTATGCAAGATGATGTGGCAAAGTTCTGTTGGATGAGTAATTCACTACACAGTGTAGTGAATTACTGCTGGCTTGACACGTGTCCTGTTGCTGATTGTGCACTCTGACATTTTGACCACGTATTTCGCTACTCAGTATAACGAATTATACCGCATGACATTCTGGGAGTTTTGTCCTGTGGCTGGTTGTGCACTCTGACATTTTGACCACGTATTTCGCTACACAGTGTAACGATTATGCCGCGTGACATTCAGAAAATTTTTATTGTTAGCATAACAGTTTGATAAATAATTTGGTGAAGCGTGACAAAATAGTCGTTGTTTCTCAAAATTATGAATGAACGGAGAAGGGTAAGAGAAGATGGTTTTAATTTTTTTTTCTTTTTATAATGATTTGCGCGTGTTAAGACCCGTGAATTTTTTGCATCCCGTGGGAGCGGAAATTGCGGTACAGCGCGATTCACGAACATGGTTTTGTTACTTTTGTAGGGACATCGTTTTTGTAGGCTGACCGCATTTATATGTATAATTTAAATTCTACATATATTTAAAAAAATTATGTAAATATAATATCAGTTAATATAGTTAAAAAACACTTAGTTCACTAAAAAAAGTTATAATTAAAAAATTATTTATCAATAAAATAATAGAGTACTTTCTCTCTCTTTTTATCAATTAAGAAATGAGTTTGTTTTTTCTGATGTTACTTTAGATAATTTTATCTAATGTTCATCAAAACGACGTCGTTTTGGGACGGAAATCATGGTATTTTTGTAATTTTAATTTATTTCAGGGTTATAATAGTCTTTATCACTCTAATTTTTTAATTTTTCAATTCCAAAACGACGTCATTTCGATGAACATTAGATAAAGTTATCTAAAGTAACATCGGAAACTTTTTTCCCTTAAGAAATTTAAACTTTTTTTTTAGTTCCCTCCAAATGAAAATAATAACGTGTTTTTTTATCATTTCATTCTGAGATGACTATCCGTTACAATGTTTTTTTGATCTTATATACTCTTTTTTTTTTACGCATAAAGTCTTGCATCATGATTTTAAAATTGTTATTGTTGTTCAAATAAGTTTTACACTTAAACACTTGTAACGTCGTTATATTATGGAAAAAACATTCATGCACTTACTGCAGATAAGTTATCTTTATGTATTCTCAAAATGATGTCGTTTTGATTTTGAAATCTTAAAAAATTATAAATATAAAGACTATTATAACTTTAAAATAAATTAAAATTACAAATATACTATGATTTTCGTCCCAAAACGACGTCATATTGGACTTACTGCAGATAACTTATCTGCAGTAACCGCAGAAAAAGCGAACTTTTACATTATTCATTATTTGTTTAAAAATCATAAACCAACAAAAATGTATTGCTGCAAGGGACATCATTGTGACTTAAATGAGATTACTTTCACAACAAAGAAGCTTTAAAGATTAAAAAAATGTAAGAATATATAGGTTATAAAAAAAATATTTCTTATTATTTTTAATAGTTATATTATTTATTCTTCAATCATTGTCATCTATAGCTATTAAATAGTACAAGAGCGTCACAATCTCATTTCACGGACCATAATGAACTAGGGACTAACATTTTTTATCACTCGAAACTTCGCTATTGTATGTTAAACTCATTATTGTTCATAATAAAACTCACACAAACTTATACATATCCACCTAAATATGTCGGACGAAGCCTTCGACAGAAAACAGCTTACTACGATTTCCAAAAAAAAAAAACACCTTACTACGATATTACTTTTTCTGCAGTTATTGCAGATAAATTATCTGCAGTAAGTTCAATACGACGTTATTTTGGGGCGAAAATCATGGTGCTTTTGTAATTTCAATTTATTCCAGAATTATTATAATTTTTATGATTATTTAATTTTTAAATCCCAAAACGACGTCATTTTGGGAGTAAATGCAGATAATTTATCTGCAGTAACTGCAAAAATATTTTTCTGATATATATATGGGAAAAATGTTTCTGCAGTTACTGCAGATAAATTATCTGCATTTATTCCCAAAACGACGTCGTTTTGGTATTGAAATCTTAAAAAATTATAAATATAAAGACTATTATAACCGTGAAATAAATTAAAATTACAAAAACACCATGATTTCTGCCTCAAAACGACGTCGTATTGGGCTTACTGCAGATAACTTATCTGCAGTAACTGCATAAAAAACTAACCCTATATATATATATATATATATATATATATATATATATATATATATATATGGAAATATTACTCTCATGTGACATGAGAGAATTTTCTCTCATGCACTCACAAATCAAGGGTGAGATCCACTCTCTATTTTTTTCCTCTCCTCTCTCCTCTAAGTTGTAAGTGCATAAGAGAAAAATTCTCTAATGTTACATGAGAGTAATATTTTCCATATATATATATATACATATATATATATATAGGGAAAAGTATTTCTACAGTCACTTTAGATAAGGTTATCTACAGCTACTTCTTTTTAATTAAGTATGACTGATCGTACTTAGTTATAACGATAAAGCTGCTCTTTTTTTCTCTCTCCTCAGACACTGTCGGCTGACGTGGCGGAGAGAGAAAAAGCGTTTTTAATGTACGACCGGTCGTACTTAGTTGAAAAGGAGTAGCTATAGACAACCTTATCTAAAGTGGCTGCAGAAATATTTTTCCTATATATACATATATTATATATATATATATATATATATATATATATATATATATATATATATATATAAGGTTCGCTTAATCTGCAGTAAGTCCAATACGACGTCATTTTGGAGCAGAAATCATAGTATTTTTGTAATTTTAATTTATTTCAGGGTTATAATAGTTTTTATATTTATAATTTTTTAAGATTTCAATACCAAAACGACATCGTTTTGGGAATAAATGCAGATAACTTATTTGCATTCATTGCAGAAACATTTTTTCCATATATATATATATATATATATATATATATATATATATATATATATATATATATATATATATATGGCAAAAGTATTTTTACAACAACTTTAGATAAACTTATCTACAGCTGCTATTTTTAACTATATTCTCCCGGGAGAATATAGTTATAACGTTAAAGTTGCTCTTTTTTCTTTCTCCTCATTTACTTTTCAGAACTTTTTTGTTGACGTGGAGAGAGAGAAAAGAGCAACTTTAACGTTATAACTATATTCTCCCGGGAGAATATAGTTAAAAATGGCAGTTGTAGATAAGCTTATCTAAAGTTGCTGTAGAAATGTTTACCCCATATATATATATATATATATATATATATATATAGCGAATGATCCTTTGACACCTCATCTGAGAACTGTTAGATTAAGACAGATCAATGGTGTCATATTCTTACAAATCAGAGTCGCTAAATTAAGAAAAGATTAACAACTCTCATATGAGATGTCAAACTTTTTGCGTATCAGAGGATCCTTTCCACACACATATATATAGATATGTTACTCTACCTATTTTTTTGTCTACTTTTGCCTACCATTCTCTAACACCATTAGATCAGAATCTCAATAGGAAAGAGAAATGATAATGGTAGTTTAGATTCTGATCTAACGATATTGGAGAGATGTAGGCAAAGAGAGAAAAAGAGGTAGATAGAATAACCAATCCATATATATATATATATATATATATATATAGGGAAAACATTTCTGCAGCCACTTTAGATAAGGTTGTCTACAGCTACTCTTTTTTCACTAAGTACGACCGGTCGTACATTAAAATTGCATTTTCTCTCTCCATCACATCAGCCGACAATGTCTGAGGAAAAAGAAAAAAAGAACAGCTTTTTTGTTATAACTAAGTACGACCGGTCGTACTTAGTGAAAAAAGGGTAGCTGTAGACAACCTTATCTAAAGTGGCTGTAGAAATACTTTTCCTTATATATATACATATATATAGGAAAAACATTTCTCAAGTTGCTTGAGATAAGTTTATCTTCGGCCACCCCAAAATTACATCATTTTATTTATTTATTTTCTTATATTAATTGATTCACCTTTGAATGGTTATGATTCCCTTTTTCTCTTTCTTTCTTTATCACCATTGATCCATCTTTGTACGGTTATGATTAAGTAGCCGGAGATAACATTGTCTCAAGCAGCTTGAGAAATGACAAGCCCTATATATATATATATATATATATATATATATATATATATGGGACCAGTGTCGAAGGAAAAGTTTGATACCTAATCTGAGAGTCGTTGATCTAACGACTCTGATTTGTAAGTATGTGACACCGTTGATTTGTCTTCATCTAACGGCCTTCAGATGAGGAAACTTCACCAGAGAGTCGTTGATTTTGCCTTGCTCTAACAACTCTGATTTGTAAGTATATGACATCGTTGATTTGTCTTCATTTAACGACCTTCAAATGAGGTGTTAAGCTTTTTATTTGACATCGGTGTCAAAAGATCCTATATATATATGGAAAAAGTATTTCTATAACCACTTTAGATAACATTATCTACAGCTCCCCCTTTTTAAACTAAGTCTGATCAATAAGACATAGTTATAACAATAAAGTTTTTCTTTTTCTTTTTCTCTCTCTACTTAGACATTGTCAGCTGACATGGCAGAGAGAGAAAATGTATTTTTTATGTCTTATTGGTCAAACTTAGTTAAAAAGTTAAAAGAGGTAGCTGTAGACAACCTTATCTAAAGTGGTTGTAGAAATGTTTAACGCTATATATATATATATATAGTTGTAGACAACCTATGTATAAAAAAGGGTTTACATTTCTACAGCTGATGTACGTGCAACAATCAAGTACTTGCTATATATATATATATATATATATATATATATATATATATATATATATATATAAATACATAAAAGTATTAAATGTGAGAAATCATAACCATACACCTGTCATTGTTGTACGTAAAGCGGCTGTAGAAATGATTTTATCATATATATACATATGTATACATATATATATATATATATATATATATATATATATATATATACATATATGTATAGGGCTTATCGTTTCTCAAGCTGCTTGAGATAATTTTATCTTTGGCTACTAAATCTTAACTGTATAAAGATGAAATAATGGTGATAAAAGAAAAGAGGGAGAAAAAAAATCATAACCATTCAAATGTTAATCAATTAATATCAGAAAATAAATAAACAAAACAACGTAGTTTTGAGATGGACAGAGATAAATATATATATATATATATATATATATATATATATGTATACAGAGATAAATAAATATATCTCAAGCTGCTTAAGAAATATTTTTCTCAATTATGGTAAAATCATTTCTATAGCCGCTTTACGTACAGCAACAACAAGTGTATGGTTATAATTCCTCACATTTAATGCTTTCATCTTTTGTATGGTTATGATTCCCCACATTTAATGCTTTCATGTATATATATATATATATATATATATATATATATATATGTATATATATATGTGGGGAAAATAACTTGATAGTTATAACAATGGTATTGATTTTTTTTGATCTAATGGCTCTCAGATGAGGTGTCAAATTTTAAATTTGACACTATGTCAAAGGATCCTACCTCAATATATATATATATATATATATATATATATATATATATATATATATATATATATATGGGGCAGGTTCTTTTTACACCTGTGTAAGACTAACAAGTCTTACACCATATCTTAACCGTTGATGGACGGAAATCATCGGTTGATATTTGTAGTATAATTAATATTAATTAATTTATATGACTTCCTAAATTATAACCGTTGAAGGTACGGAAATCAACGGTTGAGATGTGGTGTAAGACTTATTGGTCTTACACCGGTGTGAAATTATCCTGATCCTAGATATATGGGCAAGATCATTTGATACCGGTGTCAAACTTTGAAATTTGACACCAAATCCTAATCGTTGATTTTCGTCAATCAACAGTTATCATTTATTGTTAATCAAACTTATTAATTAACTATTAATTCTCAATAAATGATAATCGTTGATTGGTGAAAATCAACGGTTAGGATTTAGTGTCAAATTTCAAAGTTTGACACCAGTGTCAAATAATCATATCCCATATAATATTATGTCTTTCTTTTTTCGAATAAATCTTTGGTGCAATAGTTGCACTAAGATTCAGTGTAACCGACTAATGAGAGTATAACACATCAACCAACACACATAAAAGGAGAGAGAATATTGAGTGATGTGTCATGCTCCCATTGTTCAGTTGTAATGAGTCTTCTATGCAATTGTTGCATAAAAGATTTATTCTTTTTTTATGCCTACTCATTTCCAACACCATTTGATCAGAATATCAAGTGTAAAGAGAAAGGGATTTATGAATATTATGTTACATGATGAAGCTTACATCATGCTACACTCACAATGCAAGTGGGCCCCACAAGTTTTTATCAAAAAATAAAAAATAAGAAAATGGTGGGGCCCACTTGCATTGTGAGTGTAACATGATGTAAGCTTCATCATGTAACATAATATTCATAAATCCCAAAGAGAAATGATAAAAGTTAGTTGAGATTTTGATCTAACAATATTTGAAGATGAATAAACAAAATAAATATGAAAAAATAGATAAAATATCCCTATCTATTTTATCTCTAAGAGATTACCTCGCTCTAAGAAACTAAAATTTTATTATATTATACAAAAGTTAATTACATATGACAATTCCATTTGACCACCGAAATTTAAACATTACTTTTTTCAGGTTTGCCAACTTTGCATTTTGAAATAGGGGTAGAATATTATCCTTATTTTTTATTTTATTTTTGCTTAATCTATCAAGTTATTTTCAATATTATTAATTCAAAATCTCAATAGAAAAAAATAAAATAAAAGTTAGTTAGAATTATGATTTAACGATATTAAAGAAAAATATATAAAATAAACATAAAAAGTAAACATAATATTCTATCCTTTTAACATATCACCTCAATCTAATATTTACTCTCAAGCTTTTGTTACTGTTATGCTCTGTAATCTCCATTTCTTTTTCTTTTTACTTTTTCTGTTACTTTTTACATTGAGTAGCTATGTTGCACCGACACCGACACGGGACACGGGATACGACACGATACACGTTAATTTTAAAAATGTTAAATTTCGACACGTTAGGACACGTTTTGATATTATATAATATTTTTAATTTATGTAGTATATATTATATTTAATATTCAATAATTTAAAAAAAATAAAACTAAGCTTATAATACTCATCAATTTTGCAAAGAAATATAAGATTCCCAAATGTTTATATTAAACTCAATAAAATAGTAATCGTGAACCAACAAATCTAATAGTTGAAACTCAAAATGCAACGCAATGTAACCTTTGAATCTTTTATGAGTCTTTGTAACGAGTATTAGAGTGTCGGAAAGTGTCAGAATGTCAGAAAGTACCGGACACGACACATTAAGAATTTTGAAGTATCGGTGCTTCATAGTTGAGTAGCGTGCCTTCCTTCGATATTTGTTATCAAAAGAAAGAGGGTGACAAAATGCTAATTAAAATGAAAGCACAAGTAGCCTTGAAGAGGTCCGATTGCAAATTTAATTGGTTTAATAAAAAAAATTGTATCATTTGAATTAATTTTTTTTTTTGATAAATAAACTATTACTTTTTAATTAAGCTACAAAACATTCTTTGTACATGATAACAAATTAATAATCTTTTTTTTCACATACATAATGTATTTTTTGGTGCATACAAAATATCATTTTTATAAGATTAGCTTTCTGATTTCTTAGAGATCAAGATTTTTGTGCGAGTGCAACGTATATCACGTGAATAATCATGTAGCACATTGTCAAATATGGGTGGAGCAATGTACCTACTCCCCCACCCGTGAATGTTCGACGAACCATTAGCTATTAATTAATCATACATCTTTTCTTGTATCAATTATTGCCTTCTCTTCTATAAATAATCATTCTACTTCGATATAGCCCCACATACTCCCCATCATTTATAATGTAATGGACCTAATTGTGCTTGCCTTGAGTGGTATTGGAACTACACTGCAAACATTTCAACACCCATTCATTTTTTAAATTGGTGTCTGAGTATACAGCCACATTCACATCATTATTTTCTTTTGGTATATAAATCGGTTTAATTCAATTTCAGCATTGTCAGATTCATATTAAGGACAGCTTTTCTAAAATTATTTTTTTATTTTATTTTTAGGACTCGAATTTAAACCTCTAATTAAGAGAACCATCTCCTTGCCACAATATTATTTTCAAATAAAATATCAGTGTTGTCTGCATTGAATGTGATGTTATTTGTATTGAATTATAAGTCATTCAATTACAAACAGAATTTTTATTTCAGAAGATTTCCTTCTATCTGTTGTCGATTTGTACATATTTACTAATATTCTCGTGTAGTTTTCTTGTCCATCTATGTCCATTTCTCTTGTCCACAATATCTCCTCCTTTTTAACTAAATATTTTTTCTTTCAAATTTGGTATTGTATTAAATGATACTGATAGTAAGTTTTGGTTTTTTTGTTTTAAATTTTTGACGTAGCTCGTTTTAATTATAAAATTTTTATTTGATTAATAATATCATGACTCATTCACGCACACTGATTTGAGATAACTAGTGATCAATATAATATATACATAGAATCAAGGGAAAAGTTAAAATATCCCATACGATTTGTCTTTGAATCACTTATCCACTTATCCCCTTATATATTATTATTTACACTTCTATATTTTTTTCCATCCAAAACTCTTTTTAACAGTATTAGAGTTTTTAATTGATATGACTATTTGTGTCATTTTTCCCCCTAAGCTTTGCAAAGGTTTCTTACCATATATTTTTTTTTTGGAGATTTTATTTCTTTCTCTATCAGCTGTACCTACCAAAAGTTATTCAAATTCACAAAATATTTTAGTGATAAAAATTAAAAACAATAATTTCCGTTTTCTGGCATCAAAAGAGACTTGTATAGTCCGAGTATAAAGTTCATGACTCCAAAATCCAAACTACAAGTGTTTGACTTAAAAAACAAAAATAAAAATGATCAACCATTTTGCGCTCACCAAACTTAACTACACCTGATTAGTTGAAGATATAATAATTCTTATGAACCTTGGACGCATGTGCTAAGAAAAAGCCATGATATGTGCTGTGCTTCGGTCCCTCATTTCATACACACCTCTTATCCGTACAATATACCTAGGCACACAAATTTCTCAAACTTATGGTGGCAAACATGTTTGTATGGCAAAAATTAAAAACATTGCAAAGTTTAGGAAGAAGATAACAGAAAGTAGTTTATGTATATTTTGGTAAGAAGGGTATAATATTTATATGGATTAGAAACTCGAATATTATTAAGGAGAGACTTGGATGGAAAAAAATTGTTAGGGGATAAATGATAAAAAAATATGAATTTTTTTTTTTATATAATAATAGTAATTGAACACATAACCTAATACAAACAATCCAAACTCCTCACCACTCGACCAATCCCAATTCTAATGGCTTTATATGGGAAAATAAATGATTCAAAGGCAAAACACCTTAAATATTTGAACATTTACTAAAAAAACAAAATGTCTACCTTATTCTATAAAACAAATGATTATATGATTGTCAATGTCATAATGTTTTTTAAGTTATGTTAATTAGAATTATTTTCTCAATAATTATTTTTTCTTATACAATAATTTCACGATTCGAAACTAAAATCTCATACAAACTAGTCAAGTTCTTCGCAACTAAACCATTTCTAATGCTTGCAATTGTTTATATTATTTCAAGTTGTAATTTTTCTAATAAAATTAAGGGTTATGTTTATCTCATTTTACATGAGATAAACAACTCTCTTATCTACACAAAAAAAGGGTTGGGTCCCATCATTCTTTTTTTTTTCTCCTCTTATCTACGGGTCTCACTTATAATTTTATTTCTACAACATGAGATAAAAATTTTCCTACAACATAAGAAAATTATTTCTCTAAAATTAATAACTTCTACATTTTAGATACATTCTGAATTATTTATTTATATTTTCATTAATTTCATGTATTTTTTTTAACTTCCATCAACTAAATAATTTTTTACTCAAACAGATTTAATTAATTATATTATTATTAGCTTATACACATAGATTAAGCCATATTTAAAAATCTCGCATGTCAATGCGGTTTTGACTTTAGATTCACTTTATTAATCTCTCTTAACTTTCAGTGTTGGTATCCATTTTGTCTGGTTTTGATAAAAACAAACATGTCATATTATATGACAATATTCTTTGAGTTTTTAAAAGTTTGTTATCGACTTTGTTTTTGGTAGTTAAAATTTAATTATAGGATTTAATGTCCGATATGAAAAATAAATGCAATAATTAATAAATAATGGATCCTCTCGTGTGCAAAAAAAACACATGATATGATCATGTGTTAGATCACAACCATACAAAGATAAGTCAACGGTTATGATTTCGTAATTACCTATTTTAACATTTTTTTTCTCTCTTCCTTTTTTACTGTTAATCTATCTTTATATGGTTATGATTTCACACATGACATAGTCATGTAAATTTTCACATGAGAAGATCCAGATCCATCTACAAAAGAAAGGAAAGAGTAGTTATAACAAAATAGAAACAATTTTTAAAAAAGGAAAGAGAAGATAGACACAAGAGAACAGTAGATTAGAGTCTGTCTGATTGTTTTTTTTTTTTTTTTTTTCTTAAAATTATTTTGTAGAATAATTAATGAAATATGTACTTTTTATATATATATTTTGTTTTGAAAATTACAAAAAAAAAAAAACAATCTAGATATGTTCTTTAAATTTAATTCTAAAAACTTAAAAAATAGTTTCAATTTTAATTTTTTTTTTACAAACAGTCCTTATTAAATAAGTTTTTTTATTTTGTTGTTTTGAAAATTAAAAAATTATTTTTCAAAACAAATTTCAAACAGGCTGTTAGAAACAACTTGAAAGGAGAGAGAAGGTAAATGAGAGAACAAAAATTTAAAAAAGAGAGGAGGGAGAATATAGTTTATAAGAGAAAAAAAATTAAAAGTTTAAAAGAGAGAAATAAAAAAGTAAAGATAAGACATTAAATGGAAAAATAAAAAATAAAATGACAATAATAATAATATTCGTTAGTTTTCTATTGTGTGATATCAATAATAAACTTTTATTATAAGTCATTTATATTGTCTGTTTTCCTAATAAAATGACAAAATCACTGGCTGGATAAGAAAGCCACATACCCAATATGCTATTTATAGTGTTGTCCAATTTAAGGTTTTAATATCCTCTCCCTAATGCTAATATCGTCTTCACTACTCTCAAATTTTCAGAGGAAAGACAATGACTAAGCATCAGGAACAATCCATGGAAGTTCCAATCAAGTACCCAGGCAAGCTCACCCTTAGGGTGGTTCTCACTTGCATCATGGCAGCTACTGGTGGCTTGATTTTTGGTTATGATCATGGTGTTTCAGGTAAATCAAATCATCTTTTTTTTTTTCTTCAAAAAATTAACATTTTAATAATAAAAATTCTTGCTTTGGTGCTAATGTCTTTTTAATTGCCCAATTGTGTCCTTGTTTGAATCTGAAAATGACGTTTATTATCTGGGTTACAATGCATTATCTGCTTGATCACATTTCTGATATGGGTTTTTGGGATAGAGTATTTCCCTTAATCTTGGACGTTAATTATTATGAAAAAGGATTAACCTTTGCTACTATCTAGTTGTCATCTTCAAAGCAATGTAGCTTCCTGGTTTCTGATGCATATCTTCTGATTGATTGAATTTGTGACATGGGGTTTTTGTTGTGTTCATTTCATAGGTGGAGTAACTTCCATGGATTCCTTCCTGAAGCGATTCTTTCCATCTGTTTATCAACAGGAGTCTAACTTAAAGCCTTCTTCAGACCAGTATTGCAAATTCAACAGTCAGATATTGACACTGTTTACATCTTCCCTGTATCTAAGTGCTCTTGTTGCGGGTCTTGGAGCATCCAGCATAACCAGAATACTGGGTAGGCGTGCAACTATGATTGTGGGTGGAATATTCTTTATAGTAGGTGCATTGCTCAATGGAATGGCCATGGGTCTCTGGATGCTTATTGTTGGGAGGCTATTGCTTGGTTTTGGCATTGGATGTGCAAATCAGGTGCATTTTCTTTAGAGCTCAATTGGGTTCTGCTATGATTATAATCTTGTGGTTAACCAATAATTACTCTTTCAATTTTCAGTCAGTTCCAATCTATGTCTCTGAGATGGCTCCTTATAAATACCGGGGAGCTCTAAATATGTGCTTCCAAATGTCAATCACTATAGGCATCTTTGTAGCCAATCTCTTCAACTACTACTTTGCCAAGATACTGAATGGTCAGGGATGGCGCTTAAGCTTGGGGCTTGGTGCAGTCCCTGCTGTTATTTTTGTTATAGGCTCAATTTGTCTTCCTGACTCACCAAACTCCCTTGTTGCGCGTGGCCGTCATGAGGATGCCAGAAATGAGCTTGTGAAAATTCGTGGTACAACTGATGTTGATGCAGAGTTTAGAGATATGCTTACTGCTAGTGAAGCCTCGGAAAAAGTAGAACAACCTTGGAAAACCTTGATGGAGAGAAAGTATAGGCCCCAGCTTGTTTTTGCCATATGCATTCCCTTCTTCCAGCAATTCACTGGCTTGAATGTGATCACATTCTATGCTCCTATTTTATTCAGAACAATTGGTTTTGGAAGCACAGCTTCTCTCATGTCTGCAGTGATCATTGGCAGCTTTAAACCCGTTTCAACCTTGGTTGCAATTCTTATTGTAGATAAATTTGGAAGACGCACCCTTTTCCTTGAGGGCGGTGTTCAAATGTTGATTTGCCAGGTACTTGTTTCACATTTCCCCCACATAAACCCTTTTCATTTCATTGGTTTGGTTAGTTTTTAGTTAGTAATTTTTTTTGAATGTTTTGGCCACAGATTATCATGACTATCGCTATTGCTGTTGCATTTGGCACAAGTGGAAACCCTGGTACACTGCCTAAGTGGTATGCAATTGTAGTTGTAGGTGTCATCTGTGTATATGTTTCGGGTTACGCTTGGTCTTGGGGTCCTCTAGGGTGGTTGGTACCAAGTGAAATATTTCCTCTGGAGATTAGACCTGCTGCTCAGAGTGTCACAGTTGCTGTCAATATGATCAGCACTTTCTTCATAGCTCAATTCTTCACTTCAATGCTCTGTCACATGAAGTTCGGTTTGTTCATCTTTTTTGGGTGCTTTGTGGTGATCATGACCTTATTCATCTACAAGTTTTTGCCAGAGACAAAGGGTGTGCCACTTGAGGAAATGTCTACGGTCTGGCAGAAACACCCCTTCTGGGGCAAATTTTTGGAGTCTGACAGCAGGATCCAAATGGACAAGGTAGACCCCAAATGTTAATTGTGAGTTTTGTGTTGTTTCAGTCTTAGATTTATGCAAGTTTGGTTTAACTTGAAAGTTTCTTGGTCTAGCTTTGTGGTGATGCTGTAATTACAAAACATTTAAGTTGGAATTTCATGCGTTGTATACTGCAAATCCAATTAGCAACTTGATTAGATATAGAATTATAATCAAGTTACACGCAGGATCAAGCCCTAGTGGGCTTGTATCATTTACTATTACTTCTTTTTTAATGTGAAGCAGTCTTGCAGATTCGGATTCTATCTTTCCCAGTTGTCTGGTACTAGTATTTCTTCCATTCAATGACACAGCAAACGAACCCCACCCAATTATCCAAGGCAATTACTTTTGCATGTTAAATTTCTATATTAGAGTCATCAAAGATAAAGCTATCTAAAGAATATAAAGCTTTACTAGTTTTGCATTTGTTATCATAGCATCACTCTTTTCTATTAGCAATTATTGATCAGTAGTTATAGACTTATAGTTTCAAGATCAAGAGAGAGATATGACGTCAGCCTGAATTCAAGTATTCACTAAATTGACTAAACTCGAAGGACATGACTTGTTGAGTAGATGAAACCCATTTGCGGCATTAAAATAGAAAATTTAACTTTCAAGAACCGGAGCTATTAGAGCTGGCATTTCTAAATTTAATTTCGTATGGAAAAAGGGCTATTCTAAATTTTGGATTGCCGCCTAGACCAAATTTCTTGTAGGATGATTTCTTTTTTAAAAGCAAAGACAATTAGACAAACTACTAAAGTAACTTTTTTTAATTTTTTTTAGTATTTAACTACAAAAGTAACTTTGTATGGACCAAACTTTTATACTTTATTGGGATTTCAAGGTGATGGAACCTATTCTCAGTTCAACAGAATCCATGCATATCCCACTCTCCTCTTTTTATCCCCACCAGGGGGCGTTTGGTACACGGCATTTGGCCGGATTCTCGGGAAACTGAATTTTTTTAAATTTTAAATTTTCAGATATTATGGTAAACTGAATGTAAAAATCATATTTTTGAAAATTGAAATTCCCGGACAAATAAAAATTTCTCCTGTACCAAACGCCCCCTAAGAATATTATAGAAGATTTCCCTAACTCACTCACTCACTCACCACTTTTAGAGTAAGGTAAATTATGTTATCCAAAAAAAAAGAGTAAGGTAAATTATACATTATTTTTCTAAAAATTTGTCCAAATTAATTTTAATTATGAAGTTTAAAATTTTACTTAATTCCTTGAATCCCTTGAAGATTTAGGAAAGCAGGAATTATTAAGAATTGAAAAAAAAAATCATTGGTTCAAATTATAAAGAATAAGAATTGGTTACCCTTAATTAGATATGTTGAGTTGGAGTTCCGGGAATGAAAAGAAAAAAAAATAAATCACCAATGAATAATAAAAAAAAATCATCTGCTATAGCGATGAATAATTTTATTTGTCGAAAATTCACCAAGGAAATATACAATTTTTTTGGAAGGATGTTATGACTATGCGCTCGAACGCCCGAGTGCACCACTTTCGTGTATTGCTTAATCTAAGCTTATAACAACCTCACCTAAGGTTCAAATGTTAAACTAAAAATAAAAATAAATTACAAGACACCAAAACTCGTCAGCTTGAGCAGTCTAGTGTTTGTAAGGAGCTTCATTTTCCTAACTCACCGCGCACTAAAGTGTGGGGTTGCACAATAATTCTTCAGGCCACATAGAAGAATGTGGTAATTAATTATACTTTGGGAGTTGGAGGAGGAAGTAGCCATTGGGAGCCTTCAATCATCTCAAGTGATATGTAAGGTTTTACCTCCGCTTCACTTAGTTTCTTTGTGATTGTGGCACGCCCACTGACATCTGCACCAGGTCCCTTGTTCTGGTACTCTCCAAAGTGTGCAGTTCTGTACATAATAATGTCACCAATTAATCACATTATGCTCATGCACTCGCATTAAGTTTCTATATGATAATGGAATTTACAGTAATGTTTGAGTCTAATGGTTAATGTGACACAAATCTACTTAGGGTTGTATATAGTCAGATAACTTATATTATTGATAACGCTACTTAATTATACTTGGTTCACAAATTATTCATTGAGGTATGAGTTTCAGTATATAATTATAAATGCGGAGTTGTAAAAGAATACTTATATGTAGAATTGAATTAGGGAGTTACTTGTCATATTCGGGGTGATTGTTGTTACTCCACCCTGCTTTATTTATAACACTGCTCATGGTGGTGTAAGCGAAGATTGCTTTGGTATGAGAAAACCATGCTCTTCCCAAGAAAGTGCCAGTCCCAGTTCCTGTAATGTCGCAATGCACAAATGAGTAGCCACTGTCCTCTTCCTCACTTTTTCTTGCTTGTGCCACTATCACAGTCATCCCACTGTCGCCAAGCACTCTCAATTCAGTGTTCTGCATCATAACATAAATAAAATGTTACGTTTTTAGTGTGCATCACAAGTTGAATGAAACAGATATATGGAATTATATTTACCAAATATAGTGACTTCCCACTTCCAAAAATAAAATCCACAGTGCCTTGAATTAAGCAGTCTTTGAAAAAATGCCTATTCCTATCATCACAAATTGTGTCCTGGAATCCAAAAAACTTGCAATTATAAAACGCTGCTTTGTCACCAGAAATTCTCAACGCAACCGCTTGAGCTCCTGGCCTCTTTCCATCAGGTCTTGGTGCTGAATTCTATAAAATCAAATTCACAAAAAGCCAAAAACACAAATAATCATGAGAAAAAGTCCAAGGTCAAATGATAAAAGCATTTGGCTTTTTATTTTGATTAATGTTGTTTTTAAGGTAGATAGTATACAAACCGAGATAATAATGTTAGCAGCCACGAAGTAATCTGATTCAGCAATCAATGTAGCACTGTCAACAGTGCCATATTCCTTTGCTGTGCCACCAAAGGTCAAGTTTGGCATGTTCCCTGGTTCCCCATACAATGTAACAAAAGGCTTTGTCCTCTCAATTTTGATTTTCTCATTATAATTTGCACCTCCAATGTAGACAATGACACGCTTGGTGTTCCCAACAGGGATGCTCTTAACGGCATCAGTGATGGTTTTGAAATCCCCACTTCCATCTGGCATTACCTTAACAACCTTAGCACCAGCCTCTGCAGCCACAAGTGCAGGGTCCAAGGTGCTCGTTCTCTGACCCAAGGGCATCACATTTTTATTGAACCATGCGCTCAATTGGGACTTGTCAGCGGGAACTGGCACAGTGTCATCCGATAAAACAACGTTGGCGCTTAGGAAAACTACAATGAGAGCCACCTTAAAGGTAGAGCTTCTGGTCTTTGAGGCCATATTTCCTGTTTTGAATTTATGTCTTGGGTGAATAGGTGATTGATGCTGCAATTTATAAGACACATGGAATAAGTGAGATGCCTAAATTTGTGAGACTTTATTTAGAGAGCTGTTAATTTGATTCACCCATCTTTTGTTAGGAAGCTAAAATTAAACATGGGGTTGATAGTGCATGCATTTGAATTTCATTGGATTCTGAAATAGATTGTATTTTAGTTGAATATGAATTGCTCAAGGTTTCTAATTCTTCTAGTTTCTAACCATACAAATGTGTAAGCCAAAATTGAACACGGTTTACCCACACAAAAAATTGAGAACAGTTTGGCAAGGTGAATCTAGGCCATTAATTGAATTCGGAAATATAACGACTCAGTGGTTTGAGCCTGGCGTCAGAGGGGAACAATGATAAGTGTGGTAAGTTTTTTTGCATTTATATACCACGGGAATAGTAAAATTCACTGTACTCCGATATTGAAGTTCGTCACGAATGGAATGATTTTTTGACATATGGCACAGTTTTGCACGAAAAATTAACTGTCACGTGTCCAAGTTTAATGCGACTGATAGCGAACTCGGTAATCAATGATTTCATGACACGTGACACACTTTCACAAGAAAAGCTGATTGGACAAAGTTTGCTAACAGGGGTAGCAAACTTGGTGCGGTATGTGGCACAATTTCGTTAACCGATCAAAATTAATGTACCAATTACGATAAAAAAAAGCAAACAAAAAAAAATGACTATTTAATTAATATACCAATACTAATCACAATTACTGTATCAATCACCAATCACAATTAATTTTGATTGGTACATTAATTGTTTGTTATAGCATTGTTACAAATTCGAACGATGTTTGTGAGAGATGAAATATATCAAATGAGGTGTCATTGCGTAGATCTCAAAAAAGTTATGTGAAATAAAAAAAAAATTATCTGATTTGGATATTCGAATCAAAAGTAATGGCCTTCGGAAATGATTGGTGATTGGTACATTAATTGTGATTGGTACAATCAAAAGTTAATTTCTTTGGTACACTAATAGTGATTGGTGATTGGTAGATTAATTGTGATTGATACATTATAAATAGTTGTTTTCCTTTGTTTTCTTTTTTTGATTGTGATTGGTACATTAATTCTGATTGGGTAACGAGATTGTTCTACATAGCACACCAAGTTCGCTATCCCCGGTAGCGAACTTAGTCTAATCAGTTTTTCTTGCGAAAGTATGCCACGTGTCACAAAATCATTGGCTACCAATTTTCCTACTAGTCGTAGCGAACTTGAACACGTGACAATCAGCTTTTCCTACAAAAGTGTGCCACGTGTCACGAAATTATTGACTTCCAAGTTCGCTACTAGTCGTAGCGAACTTCAACACGTGACAATCTGATAAAAAATACTGTTTGTGTGGCAGATTAATAAAAAATTGCTAAAAATATGGCAATCTGGTCAATGTTACCGTCAAAGGAGTATAATGATACTATTATATAAAAATCTATAACACAATAATTTATAATCGATCAACGAAAATATTATAAGCATATATTATTAAACAATAATGATATAGAAAATAATAATAATAAAAATAAAAATAATAATTTGATGATTATTATTTGGTAGCAACTAGACCCTTAGCCTAGGTAATCAATGGTCAACAAAATAGATACAGGGCAGTAAAGAAGCGAAAGAGAAAGAATTAAGTACCTATCGTCACTCGTTTAGAATGAAAATAGACAGTAGAGAAGCGAAGGAGAAAGAATTGTGAAACTGATTTCTGACTGTATAATGTTGAAGCAGTAATAAATTGGCTAAACAGAAAGAAGAACGAACACTAGGAGTGTTAAAAAATACTATTTCTCTTTTCTAAATTTTATTAACCAAAAATAACCGAATAACAATAGGGTTTTTCAAACTTTAAATAGGCAAAACAAAAAAAAATTAAATAATTATAATCACGCACAATTAACGCAAACTCTAACTTAATCTATAAATAACAAAAAGGAAAATAATTAACAATTATTAAAAAGTCCTAAATTATGGAATAAACTATAAAAAGGCCAAAAATTGTTGATACCCATGGCAATGCGAAGAGTCTTGCTCAAAAACCCATTTTGAGTTGGCTATCCAAATTTGGGCCCAATTCAAATCAATCTCTCGGGTGCATCATCCTCCCTTGCTAGGAAAAGATTCGCCCTCGAATCTGCGTCTTCATTGATGTCAACTTCTTCAGGTGATAATCTAAGTGGCAACTCTTCTGACACAATATCACCAAATTTCGTAATTACGGGTAGAACTTGCGAATGCAATTCTTTGATATGTTTGAAATGTTCACTTACACTTGAACTAAACTGGTTAGGAACTAGAAATAATGTGAGTTCTAAGGGAGGAAGTGGACAAAACTCATAGACTATCCCAAAAGGACTATTGCCTGTAGTTTGGTTCAACGATCACATCTGTAATCTGTCATAGGAAAATTTTGCCTGATGTAACATCAAATCCCATTGCCCCTTACGATCTCCAATTAAACTTCCACTAAAAGCTAAATCTTTATCTCCATAAAGCATGAGGTTGTTATGCCCGTAGTGCCTAAATTCATAATATTGCTTGCAAACTAAAAATTCCTTGAATGAATGATCATTCTGCATGACATCTTTGGGTAGAACTTCCGCTTTATCAGAGATATTATAATTTCTAGTAATTGACTTTCCGCCAAAATCACTTTAATGTATTTCTTTCGCATCTGGATTCTCAATGTCTTGCTCTTAATCATATTTATCATAGATAGGGAACTCGTCATAAACTGGAGCATCTATATTGGGATTCTCATCATCTTGCTCTTTATCGGATTCATCATAGATAGGGACCTCATCATAGAATGAATACTTATTGTTCTTCTTTTCTTTTGATTCATAATAGACAGGGACCTTATGGTCTTTTGTCAAGTCTCTGATGTCAAATACCCTTTCGATGGTGTATAATCAGTTGATAAACTCATCTGGATGAGTGGTGCTCTCGAATTTCTGGATCTCAATCTTCACCCCAATATTAGCAAAAAGGAATTTATCGCCATGTTAACTTTGTTCTTCTCGCTCCTGGTTCCAAAATGGGTTTTCGCTCCATTCCTCTACATGAGATGATCTTTCAGACTCCCTTCCTTCATCTAACTAGTTCAACTGTGTTAGGGCAAACAGTTGTTCGAGCTCCTGAATTCGTCTATCTTGTTCTCCTATTGCAGCTACAATTATGGCGTCTCGAGCATAGGTGTGTGGTTATTCGCCATCTCCTTTAAGGGTGTTACCACGTCCTCTGCCGTCGCCTCGACCCCGTCTTCCACGACCTCTTCCTTGACCGTCATTATTCTGTTCAGCCATTTTTGTGACAACCAGGGCTCTGATTACCAAATAATGTCGAAGCAGCAACCCATTGGCTAAATAGAAAGAAAGACTAAAAATAGGGATTGCGAGGAAAACTATTTCTATTTTCTGAATTTTATTAACCAAAAATAACCAAATAGCAATAGGGTTCTCCATGCCTTAAATAGGGAGAACAAAATAAAATGAAAATAAACCTAAAAAACCAAAAAGCCCTAAACTATGGAATAAACCTAAAAAGTCCAAAATGACACATACAAGCACACATGAAAATTTCTAAATCAATCTTAGGTGCATCACTTTATTAATTCATTCCATCGATGTATAGAGGGGAAAAATTTAGTACTCTTGTAGGTACAACGGTCCAATGGGAGTGTGTCACTTCAACTGATATTTTTCTGAAGAGAGAAAACAAAATAACTTTAATACTTTACACTATGTACTCCACATAGAGAAAAATCTCTCATCATACCCAGTGGTCAGTACCCCTATCATAGTGAAAGTGCTTCCGATGTATAGTGTGTAAAGTCTTTACATATAAGTATATAACCATTATTCATTAATTAAACAATAATGATATAGCAACATAATAATAATAATAGGATGATTATTATTCGGTTGCCACTAGACCCTTAGCCTAGTTAATCAATGGTCACAACAATAAATACAAGGCAGTAAAGAAGCAAAGGAGAAAGAATTAAGTACTAGTTGTCACTCGTGTAGATGAAAATAGAGAGTAGACAAGAGAAGAGTAAAGAATTATGAAACTTATTCCTGACTTTATTCATTCATTCCATCAATATATATAGAGTTGAGAGTCTTTGCATATTAACCATTATTAATCAGATAAATAGTTAATATCAATCCTAATCTAAAATATGAAATTGTTATAAAAAAAAAAAAAAAATGAAATAACTGCTACTCTATTAGAATTAAAAATTAGGGATAAGGACAAGATATTACTTTAATTATATTTACTTAATTCAATTATTATATTATCCTTATCCCTAATTCTTATTTCTAATATAATCCTAATTAATCCTAAATATAAATCAAATATTATATTATTATTATCCCTAATTCTTATCTCTAATATAATCATAATTAATCTTAACCTAAACAACTACCATGCAAATTCAAATGTGAAATGCCGATGAACCCATTTGATTGTAATGTCTTCAACCCATTTCATAACCTTTGAAACAGTTTGAGGTAATTTTGGATGTCTTGGGCCGCGAGTAGCCTTTGGAGATGGGTGTGGATATAGGTGATCCGCAACCATACCTATTTTCATCGCTTATTTTATTGATACATCGAAATTAATTACACTTTTGTGTTGTTTTGATCCGCAATGTTGGTTTAAAAAATGATAGCATTTTGGGTAAACATTACACTTACAAGCAAGATTCAGTTTTTTTTTTCCTTTGGATTATTTTGGGTAAACATAATTTTGAATGCTGTCTTTCCTTCTTAATTTCATATCTATAAATTTCCTTTCAAGTTTTCATGCTGGTTACCTAAATTCAGATGCTAGCTGTGGTGATTGAATCAGGTATTGTCTCAGTTTTATTCTGCTGGGGTGCAGTTGCTAATACCCTAGTAATATTGAAATTCTTTTACTATGCAACAAGAGTTTCATAGTTTATGAACGTTTTGAATATAGGGTCACCACTAAGTACTAACATCATGTGAAGAAAATATTTTATTATAGAAAAATATAAAAATAAGTGAAACTTGATTATTTATTTTATTTTTTTGGTTGAAAGTGAAATTCATTTGAAATTAGAGGTAGGGTCGAGATTCGTGTCGTGTGAAGGTCTGACCCATGGGTCAAACTGTCAAACCCAAACACCACCCATTTTTGTTCATAGGTCAAAATTTGAAGCTCAAACACGACTCGCTACGGCTCGCAAGTCACACAGGTTGATCTGAAAAAATTAAAAAAATTAATTTTTTTTTAAAAAAAGTAAAAATAATATGGAAATCTGAATAAAATAGCATGTTAACGCGTGACCCATAACAGGTTATGTAAGAATCATAAAAAATTAAACTCTTTATTTTTATTTTTTTGGACAAAAAAAAATTGTGGGTCAACCTGTTACACCACAAGATAATTATTTATGTCATTTATCCAAACTCATACAGAACCCGTATTTTTGACTTGTCGCGTCGCATGTCAACCAATGGGTCATGATACCTTTTGTCACCTACTTAAAACTATATGATCAAAGCTTTAAAATGACAATTCGTGGGCCAACTTAATTCAAGTTGCAAGGGAAGTTGGGCTTTTCCTAAAATCTTGCTAGAACAATACTAATCTCTTGACCTGGGCCAATTCTTGTGCCATGAATTGTGCTAGGCCAATGGACAATTTTAGGTTTTCAGAATCATTTTCATTAATTTTTTTATTTATTTTATCTTTTTATTTTACATTGGACAATTTTGTAATTTTTTCTTTTATTTTAGCTATTTATTTAAGTGTGAACCCTAACTTATTTAGTTGTTTTTTTTATCAAGTAAGATTATTATTGAGAACTGTAGCTACTCTAAATCCTAATTCATTTTTGTTTAATTTTTTTTTCATAATTTTGACATTACATATCATTTTCAAACATACCCTTTGTCGTCCTTGGATTATGTGAAGATTAAGAAAAACTAAATTTATTAACAACTACTTTCATGATTTAGTATTCAAAGCTTTTACAATTTTTTTAGTTTAAATTGAATATATTACCATCATAAACTTTTTTGCATATCCAATAATGATGTGTTAACACCAGTGTTATTAAACTTGGACTAATAATCGACATGGTTGGGGTACTCTGTCAATAGTCACTAGTTAACTAGTAAGTTACTTGGTCAACTTGAATGAATTTAATTTATTGAATAATATATAATAAATATAAAATTAGAAATACTATTACAAATATAGAGAGTTGGTTTAATGGTAAGAGTCGAATGCATCAACCTGAGCTAGGTTTTAATCTTAGCACTCCAAGTTTTCAAGTGAACAATCGGTCTGGTTCGATTTTCACAATATTAGTTAACACATACGAAAAAGTGATAAAATCTGGAGAAACAGCGAGCAATTATAAGTTTATAACTTCTAACCCAACCTAAACTATGGATGAACCACGAATCAAGATTGTCGATAGGCTTTGAGATGTAATATGTTTCCTTTCTACCTCATGCCTTTTCTTTCTTACAATTTTTAGTTATCTATGTGAAGTAACGCACAAGTAAAAAGGATTATTTTATAATGTTCATTATTTTTGAAGAAATTATTTTGAGCTAAAGAAGTATAAGGGCTTTACATTTAATGGCGTTAAAGAGCGACTCCAAGCATATATTGTTCAATACTTACTAATCTTGCCATAAGCCTTTAGGGCTTATATGACAATTATCTAACGAAGTCAAATGATTAGTCCGTATATATGTCTTTAGAAAATTACTTTTCGGTAGAATAGTTAAGTTAGTAATATAATAGCTCCAGCCTAATTAATTAGTAAATTACATGTAATTAAGTAATTAAGTATTTATTAGTGAGTAAAATTAAGTACAAGGCCTAATTAAATGAATTAGGGTCACTTTTGAAGTAAAAAGTACTGTTAGTGAAAATTATGGAGTAAAAATGAGCGTAGGCAAAAGTACCCAAAATATAAAAATAAAATTGAAAATATTCCTAGAAAAATATTCCGGACCTTTGGGTAAAATTTGAAAGAGAACGAAGTTGAGTAGATAGATGAGCTCATATCCAGTTAAAGTCACTTAATCTATGTTAAGTGACCAAAGCTAATGAAAACACATTCATTCCTCCTTCTTCCTGTCGACAATAGAGAATGAGAGGGAAATGAGACCATTGGAGAGCAAACCCTAGTTCTATCATCTCTTAACCGATTAGAGTAATTCAAAAGCCTAAACCACTTAGAATCTTCCTCTCATCCTTAATCCTAGCTTGGTTTTGAGTGGGGAGCATTGTGGTGTGAGATTTCTCTTCCCAAAATTTCGCCTCCTTTGAAGATTGAAAGGGTTTGGGAGCATTTCACTTCTTGGGGACTTAGGAAGCACTCATTCTATGGTTGTGCAATCATTTGTGGTAAGTTTTCACTCCTTAAGTTTGGATTTCATGGAATTTGTAAGATGGAAGAAGATGATGAATAGTGTCATTGTGAGTAATATGAGTATGGGTTTGATTTAAGCTTAAGCCCTTCGTAAAAGTTGTTAGGAATGATAAATAAACGGTAGAAATGGATTTAGATTGTCATTTGGTTGTTGTTCAATGTATTAGAAAATTCATGCTTGGGGTTTGTGAGTTTTCTAGCATTTTGAGCAAATTGTAATTTGGATGGTTGATTGTATCCTTGTGTTGCTAGGATTGAGGCAAGTGGACCAACTTTGAGTGACCACTCATTGGAGCAAGCTATGGAGCTTGATTAGCCCATTTGGATAGGTGTGTATTTTGCAAGTTGTAGCTTGAATTCAAAGTTGATTGTTGCAAAACTTGTTGGTGAGCACAGGTTGAATTGGAGCTTTGAGGTAAGCCTTCGGACCTTGGGAATTGATTCCTTAATTGTTCCGCCAAGCCCTGAATGGGTAGTGGTTATTAATAGTGTTGTATACTCAATAAGGTGGTTTAATGCTATTATATATATGTTTATGCATTTTGTGTGGCATAGGATGATGTTTCCCTATGTTTTGTATGTTGCATGACGATGCGTAATTCATACTTAGTAGTTTAGCTGGCCAGTAAGACTATTTTGCATCTGAGTATTCTTAGGACGGCATGAGAGCTTGAGGCATGTTTCCTGGATATGTTTTTACACATTGCATGGATATGTATTTACTGCATTATTTACTGATTATTGCTATTATACTATGAGTGAACTATGGAGTGGAGAGATGCTCCAAGGACCCCTGGTTTACTGAGATGTATTTATATATCTCACCCCGTATTGTGGGGACCCCCTTTCAGGTAAAGATGTTGCAGGAGCCTCGGATGGCAAGTGGCCATATTTGGACTAGTTGATACATGAAGATTTTGCATCATTTTGGGTTATGCATGCCATGTTGTAGTTCCTATGTACAGGATTGATATTTGAAAGCCATTGGTTATATGTATGTCATGCTTTATTTTGATGGACTTATCCTATGCTCATCTCCTTTGGTATCTCTTTTGTTGAAGGGAGCCAAAGATTTGATCATAGTGTTTTGTATCTAAGTCCCATGATTATGTATTAAAGACACTTGGATATTTTGCTTATTGTATATATATATGATGGAAGGGCATGAATGCTTCTTTTGATACATGTCTACCTTGAAATGACTAAGAATCATGTATTGAAGTGGTTGTATGTTGTCCATTAGTTGACAGAAGACCTCTAGGTTGAAAATCCATGTAAAAATAAAGATTTCATGTCTTGTTGCCAATTTTTATATCCTATATGATAGATTGGGACCATTGTGCCTTGATGGAAGTTGTATATCTTTTTCTTAGCTTTCCAACGAGACCAAGATGGCATCGATCGGATAAGTATAACTCCAATTAGGGGTAAAATACTAAGGCTAGGTGTAATCTCCTGAACCTTGGCGCTATTAGCGCCGTGGTGGCGCTAATCGCGCCAAGATACAGTGGTAAAACACATTTTTGGCGCCATTCGCGCCAAATGTCTGGAAAGCTTCTGTTTCGTGGCGCTAATCGCGCCGGTATGGCGCTAATCACGCCGGGTCTAGTGGGTTCAGCACTCGTTTCGTAGAAAATTCATAACTTGGGCTACGGTGCTCTGATTTGAGCGCGGTTTGAACCTACATTTAGATAACGAAGAGATCTATAACATATTGGAAGATGGGGATCATAAAAGTAGTATAGGAATTTCTTAAATAAATAAAGAGTGGAGATGTTTAGTGTTTAACAACAAAAAAAATGAGTTTATAAGCCTTGTTGGTCTAAGGGGACTACTTGGCACACTAGGGTAGCAACGTATGGTTTAAATAAAATTACGTTAGGTGTTCCACACATAGTTTAAGTTATGATGACAACTATTGGAATTGTTTTAATTACGGATTTAATTTTAAATATAAACATTCACTAACGCAAAAAGGAAAAAGTTTATCCGTACTTTAATTCAATTGTTGTGATTGTAACTGCGCCTAATGTCATACGCGATGTTAACAAACCAGTTCTAGAACGGATTGTTACAAGTAAAATATAAAATCTGAATAGCATATATTTGTAACGTATTTCCTTTCTGTGGGGGATGTTGCTTATAATTTATAACTTTTCTATTTTTGTGATTGAGTAAAGTTTTTGTTAAACCAATTGTTGAAGTAATGCACAATAAATTTAAGAAATTAACATACATTTCCTATTGGCATTTTCTGGTTATATATATTGATTGTTGGGAAAAGTGTGTCATTGTAAAGGATGTAAAATTATATCATTTTAAGAGCAAGATAAAGAGATAAATCATAAAAGAAATATAGTGGACAAAAAAATAAAATAAAAGTGTAGATCTCACTTCTTTGTGATAATAAAATAAGACAAGTTGTGTCATTAGAGGCACATCTCCATTGATTGTTTTATGTCCTAAGAAGCTACCTAAAACCATAAGCGTTCTATTACATTTTTGGAGTGTAATGACAGTGCGCAAGAACGCCTGAATGCACCACTCGTGTATTGGTTACTCTTAGGGTGTGTTTGGTACAAGAGAAATTTTTGTGTGTCCGGAAATCATGATATCCAGTAATATACCAAGAAATCCAATTTACCGGGAATGATATAAAAAGGTTGTTTGGTAGACATAAATATTATCGGGAATATTTAATAATTTTACTGAGTATATGTTTAGTTGTGAGTAAAATATTGCTGGTAATATATATTGATGTGTGTTGGGGGTATTATTGTCTAAAAAATATGTTATCTGCTTTCCCTTCTCTCAGTAATCATAAAAACTGCCTAATTTTTGGTAATCCAAACAGTAATTTTTCTTTGTAAAATGTTTTACCGGTAAAGCTTGGATACCCAGGAATTGATTTTTGATACTTCTACCAAACATGGGAATCGATGTTTACTAAAAAAGGTTTACCGGTAATCCTTCTGATACCCTTATACCAAACACCACCTTAAGGTTACAAGGACCTCATTTAAGGTTAAAATGTTAAAACCTAAACAAGAAATTAATTGGAACTTCCTTTTCCCAAGTCACCACCCATTCAAGTGTGGGGTGCAGGACCATTCTTCGTGGTACATAGACGAATTTGGTAATTAGTTAGACTCTTGGAGGAGGAAGTAGCCATTTGGAGGCCTGAAGCATGCCAAGCGTTACGTAAGGTTTGACCTCCGCGAAACTTAGTTTCTTTGTGATTGAGGCACGCCCACTGACATCTGCACCGGGTCCCTTGTTTTGGTACTCTCCAAAATATGCAGATCTGCACATAATGTCACGAATTAATCACATTATGCTCATGCACTCGTATTATGTTTCTATATGATGATGGATTTTACAGCAATGTCAAATGTTGGAGTAATGTTTGAGTCTAATGGTCAATGTGGCACAAATCTATATAAAAAGATGACTAGTATTATGGATAATGCTACTTGATTATATTTGTTCACATATTACTCATGGAGGTACATGTTAAGTATATAGTTATAAATGCAGAGATGTAACAGAACCATTACTCATATGTAGAATTGAATTAGCAAGCTACCTGTCATATTCTGGGTGATTGTTGTTACTCCACCCTGCTTTATTAATAACATTGCTCATAGTGGTGTAAGCGAAGATCACTTTGGGATGAGACATCCATGCTCTTCCCAAGTAAGTGCCAGTTCCAGTTCCAGTAATATGGCAATGCACAAATGAGTAGGCACTGTCCTCTGCCTCACTTTTTCTTGCTTGTGCCACTATCACTGTCATCCCATTGTCACCAAGCACTCTCAATTCAGTGTTCTGCATCATAAAATAAATCCCCATTAGTTACTACAATCACAAATTGAATGAAACAGCTACAAATATTGCAGTTCATGAAAAATTATATTTACCAAATATAGTGACTTGCCACTTCCAAAAATAAAATCCACAGTGCCTTGAATGAAGCAGTTTTTGAAAAAATGCCTATTCCTATCATCACAAATTGTGTCCTGGAATCCAAAAAACTTGCAATTATAAAACGCTGCTTTGTCACCAGAAATTCTTAGAGCAACCGCTTGAGCTCCTGGCCTCTTTCCATCAGGTCTTGGTGCTGAATTCTATACCATCAAATTCACAAAGCAAAGAACACAAATAATCATAAGAAATAGTCCAAAATCAAATGGTAAAGTATTTGGCTTTTATTTTGATTAATGTTGTTTTTAAGGTAGATGGTATACAAACCGAGATTATGATGTTAGAAGCCACAAAATAATCTGATTCAACAATCAATGTAGCACTGTCAACAGTGCCATATTGTTGTGCAGTGCCCCCATAGGTCAAGTTCGGCATGTTCCCTGGTGCCCCATAAAATGTGACAAAAGGCTTTGTCCTCTCAATTTTGATTTTCTCATGATAATTTCCTCCTCCAATGTAGATAATGACACGCTTTGTGTTTCCAATAGGGATGCTCTTAATGGCATCAGTGATGGTCTTGAAATTCCCACTGCCATCTTGCATGACCTTAACAACCCTAGCACCAGCCTCTGCAGCAACTAGTCCAGGGTCCAAGCTCTTGCTTTGTGCCAAGGGCCTCACATTGTTATTGAACCATGTTCTCACTTGGGCCTTGTCAGCTGGAATTGGCACATTGTCATCGGATAAAACAACACTAGCTGTTAGGAGAACAACTATGAGACCCACTTGAATGCTAGAGCTTCTCATTTTTGAGAACATATTTCCAGTTTTTAAATTTTTTTTTCTTGTGTGAATAGGTGATTGATGTTGCAATTTATAAGACACATTGAACAAGTGAGATGCCTAAATTTTTTAGACTTTATTTAGAGAGCTGTTAATTAGATTCACCCATCTTTTGTTAGGAAGCTAAAATTGAACATGGGTTTGAAGTTCATTGGATTCTGAAATAGATTGTATTTTGGTTGAAGATAACTTGTTTAAGGTTTTGTAGTTTCTAACCATACGCATTTGCAAGCAAAAATTGAATTCAGTTTAGTACGGTGAATCTAGGCCATGAATTGAATTCGGAAACAGTGAGAGGAAATCTCTCGTGGCTTGTCTTAATTTAGAATGTTGTTATGTTGATGTAAGGATTCAGTCGTTTGAAACTCAGCATCAAGCAAAATGGGTTGATACGTAACGGTATATTCACGTAACATGAATATGACACATTCTACATGAATTTTTTGGGAATTGACGTAATACGACACAAATGACTCATATAAATTATGGGTAAAATGAGAATTGACAAAAACAAAATGGGTCGAAATTAAAAAATATTAAAAAAATAATAATAAATAATAAAAATAATTTAAAAAATACTGGTCGATATGAATTTAACACGACATGTTGCGAATTTTTTACGGATCATTTTTTTCCAACACGACACGAATTTATTTGGGAATCAACTCGAATACAAATTTTCTATCATGTCACATATCGACTAGCATGTCATAATCTATCTTGTCACCCTTAATATATAGTATATTTAACTTTTATCCAAAAATTTATGAGTTTGCGAGTTTTCGACAATTCAACATCGAATAGTTCTTAAATCATTTAATATAAGTTACTGGCTAATTGGCAATCCATAGTGCGTCGCGTTATAACTTTTATATCTTTTAAATATATTAATAGATTATGAAAAGATAAATACGTAAATTAAATTACTTCTGTGAAATGTTTATTTTTACACCATGAACTATGAAATCGAACCTTGTCTAAATAGTAAAATGGAAAAGAAATCAATAGCAAGCATGTTTGAAATTACAAATCCTGATAATTGATTTGATTTGTATTTGTTATTAATATAAGAGTAAATATCATTTTGGGTCTTTAACAAAAAATACGGAACCCATTTTAATCTCTTAGGAAAAAAGTATCTATATTAGTCATTTTTGAATTTTGAGGGACTAATGTGAGTCTTTTTTAAATTTCTAAGGGATCACAATTTTAAAGGATTGAAAATTTAGAGGAAGCCGACTTTTTTTTTTCTAAGCGATTAAAATGAGTTCCGTATTTTTTTGTTGATAACCCAAAAGAGTATTTACTCTTAATATAAATTAAGGGGCATATTGGATTGATATTTTAAAGGGTTTTAATGGATTCCTTTTGAACAAAAAAATCCATTGGTATTCAATTAGGGTTTTAAAGGATTAAAAAAAAAGTCACGTAGTATTCAATTAAGATTTTAAAAAATTATTGTAGAGTCTGCCCAAATACGATGGTATTAAATCAGGATTTTAAACAAAGAAAAAATAATCTTGTGATATTTAAAAATATGATGATTTTAGTGAATTTTCTATTGGTGTGAATTTCGTCAGACTTTTTAGTGAGAAGAACAAATATAGTGCCTCCCTCACAATCTCACCATAACCTCTAGGATTTCTTGAGATTTTTCTACTGCAATGGCTCACAAACGAGTTCCGCCATGGGAGCTTTGTCAAAGCTCAAAAATAGTTGATTTTTGAGCGATTTTCATCAAAAAATAATCCAAAAATAATAACCTAACAATATTCTAATCTAATTCATCTAAAAAATAATAGATTTTTGAGCGATTTTTGAGAGCTTGTGAAAGCTTAAAAAATAATTTTTCAAGTTATGAGTCGCGATTTTTCTTGACACAAAAATATGTGAGTTTTGTATTAAAAAAAAGCATAAAACAGTGAAAAAAACAAGGAAACAAAAACCCATAAACCAATTTTCGTTTTACATAAGTGAAACACGATATCGATTTAAAGAAAGATTGAAACTTTCATAATATGAACCCTCTGTTTCGTAACAATACATTCACGAATGAAATTCCTTCATAGGAAACGATTTTAAACAATTTAAGGTTTCAATGTATTGATAGGAAATAATTTGAGAAACATTTTAAACTTTCATGTAATAAAACCTAGAAATTCAGATTCGAAATTTTCTTAGAATACTCAATAAAAATATGCATATGATATGTGGTTAGAAAACTCTCATCACGTAGAACAAAAATCTCAAGGTTTCCAAGATCAATAGCACCAAACGAGATTTAGGTTCTATATGCAAATTTCGAATTATTTTAATAAATAAAAAAATTATAGGTCTTATAATCATATATATATATATATATATATAGCTCTGATATCAAATGAAGAAGATAATTTTCAACTCATTGATCAATCCCAAGAGCAGGAACTAAAAGATGTTAATGCGTGGAGGGCTAGTATAGATATTTGGAGAGTTGCTGCTTAGTAGGACATCAAGTTACGTTAAGTTACTGATTGAGAAAATTATATTAAGTTTTACTTTATTTCATTAATATCATTTTATTTTTTGTTATTTTTTTGTTGACTCTTGTAATTTTGAATGTTTGTTAAAAATTCATATGATTTTTTCAAATCTTATAAATTCATATTATCATTTCAAATTTTATAAATTCTATTAAAAGAATTTAAAATTCAATCTTATAAAATTTTGATTGTAAAAAAAAGTGAAACTTACTGGCTAATTGGCAACTCATAGTGCGTGGCGTTATAACTTTCATATCTTTTAAATATTAATAGATTATGAAAAGATAAATACGTAAATTAAATTACACTTGTGAAATGTTTATTTTCACACCATGAACTATAAAATCGAACCTTGTCTAAATAGTAAAATGAAAACAAAATCAATAGCAAGCATGCTTGAAATTACAAATCCTGATAATTGATTTGTTTTGTATTTGTTATTAATCTAAATTAATTTGATTTCGTTAGATTTAATTTATTTTACATTTAATTAACTGAATTGACGATTTTGACTCTGTTAATTTATTCATTTTTCTTATTTTAATTAACTAAGGACAATAAAATAATATTTCTATTTATGCCAAAAAGAAGTAAAATTATTAAAACAAAATGAATTCTATTCATCTTTAATGATCGGTCCAGTTCAATATGAATTGACCAATATGGACTAGGCTCAATCACACATGATTGAAGAGTGAAGATTTTGGATTAGGTAAAGTGTTTCGTGGGATGAAGATTTCTACTTTGCGGTTAGTTGATGTTGAGCTCCTTTGGCGCGATGACTCTGGTTGGGGTACCTGCAATAATACTCCGACACTCAAGTCAATATCAATACTAGGCTTATGTTATATTTTTACTGAAATTAGATTATTGTACCTAGAAGTATACCCCTTGTTTATATAGCAAGTCTTCTGCCGCCATTGATAGGCAGTATGCCTTCTGATTGGTTGTTTCTAGGCTGCAGACTTATCTGCCTCAGTTGATGCCTTTCTGGCTATACTCCTATATGATAGACTGCCTTCTTAGAGTAGTGGCAAGCTGGAATTGTCTTTTATAATACCCCAAACTTAAGCATTTAATTGATTAATTTTAATTAAATAATTAAGCATATTTTAGTGAGTAAAATTAAGTATAAGGCTTAATTAAATGAATCTGAGTCACTTGGAGTTAAAAAGTGTACTCAGTGAAAATTAAGGGGTATAAATGGGTACAGGAAAAAGTGCCCAAAATATAAAAATAAAAATGAAAATATTCCTAGAATAATATTCCAGACTTTTGGGTAAAGTTTGGTAATTTATGGAGTTGAATAGATAGATGAACCAATACCCACATAAGCCACTTAACATAAGTTAAATGACCAAAGCTACTAAAAGAGCCCCATTTTCCCACCCAACCCGTCGAGCAAACAGAGGAGAAGAAGAAGAAGAAGAAGAAGAAGAAAGGGAGGGAGAAGAAGAGAGAGAGGAGGGAGGAAACCTTGACCGTTTTAAGTGATTCAAAAGCCTAAATCGCTTAGAATCTCGCCCTCTTTCATAATCCTAGCTTAGTTTTGAGTGGGGAGCATTGTGAAGAGAGATATTGCCTCTCAAAAATTCGGCCCTTTGTGAGATTTTGGGGTTTTGGGAATTTCTACCTCCATGGGAGCTTGAGGAACGCTCCTTGCTTGGTTGTGCAACCATTGGTGGTAAGATTCTACCCCTTGAACCTTATTTTCATGGAAAATTGCATGAGTTAGGGTTTATGAATAGTGTTTTAGGGTTTTTATGAAATGTTGAGTAGATTGGCTATGTTCAAGGAAGAATGAGGCTTAGAGTATGTTGAGAAAAATGCTATGAATGACATTTAATCGGTAGAAATGAGTTTATAGTGTTATTTTAGTATGCTTTGATGTTTGGAGAAATCTAGGCTTGGAATTATGGATTTCCTTGCATTGTTAGCATTGTTTGATTGTATTCCTTGTGTTGATAGGATTGAGGCAAGAGGACCAAGTGGAGTGACCAACCCTTGGGGTTGTGTGCAATTGAGGAAAGCTCAAGAGCAAGGTAAACCTTTGGACCTTGTGGTTGATCCCATTGAGTGTTCCACCATACTCCGTTGAGGAGAAATGGTTTATGAGATGTGATATGTAATTATGATAGTAATTGTATGCTCATGCATTGATACATGTTATGATTGATTGATGATTATTGGTTGATGTTTGATTGTTTAAGAGTAATTGAGGAATGGTTATAGAAGTAGCAATAATGAATGAGGTACTGGTTGAGGATTGTGATTGAGGTTATGAGTGATAGTATTATGATCAGGATGATTGGTAGGAACTTCCCTTGGAAACAGCCCTATGTGGATCTCCATGTGGTTAGAGCCTAAGAGGAACAGCCCTATGTGGATCCCTCTTGGAGGTTCCTAGATTGAGGAAAGGACTTCCCTTGGAAACAGCCCTAGGTGGATCTCCATGTGGTAAGAGCCTAAGAGAAACAGCCCTTTGAGGATCTCTCTTGGAATAGATTGAGGAAAGGACTTCCCTTGGAAACAACCCTATGTGGATCTCCATGTGGTAAGAGCCTAAGAGAAACAGCCCTTAGTGGATCTCTCTTGGAAGTCCATGTGATGCTTGTTGATAAGAATGTGTTAAGCTATTATGATTATGTGTACATCGAAAGTGAACCTTAGGGTGGAGTGATCTCCAAGGACCTCTGGTTTACTGTGATATATTCGTATATCTCACCCCGTGTTGTGGGGCATCATTTCAGGTACTGATAGAGGTGAGGTTGATCGAGGCAAGAAGCATGAGTAGATTGTACCTAATAGCTGGACATGTTGAGTTGCATGCCATTTAGCATTGCTATATGTATATTTTGATGCCACATGATGTATTTTGGAGGACTTAGTGCATGATCATTGTAGTAGTAATGGGTATCTGATACATGGTTACTTGCTTTGATCATGTTCCTTTTGTAGCTAAGTCCTTTGGCATGTATATGAGATTTGTAATTAAGACATGATGTAATATTGTAAGTAATGAAGATATTTGTGTATGATGCTTACTGTAAGTTAAATGCATGAATGTATTTTATGTATTGGATTGTTGAGCTGGAAATCATATTAGGTACCTAGTTCTAAATTGGGAAATGTTGAGAAAACAAAGTTATGCTGCCCAAATTTTAGTACAAGCCATGAGGAAAAGGGCATGCATGTCCCTTTAGATGTGTTTGTATTATGCAAGAACTAAGAACCATTTATGGAGAGGAATTTATATGATAGATTTGGACCGTGGTGTATGTATGGAAGTTGTAGATATTTTTCTAAGCTTTCCATAGAGACCAATGTTGTGTAAATTGGACAAGTACAACTCTAGTTAGAGGTAAAATACTAAGAATTGGTGAAACCTTCAGGACTTTGGCGCACCTGGCTCCAAACTTGGCGCACCGCGCACCATTGTGCTTGGAAGCTTCTGTTTCGTGGCGCAAATCGCGCCGGCGTTGGCGCAAATCGCGCCGGGATCACCAGCTGGCGCACCTGGCGCCAACCTTGGCGCCTCCAGCGCCATAGTGATCGAGAGCTTCTGTTTCGTTGACGCCCGCCGCGCCACATCTGGCGCCGGTCGCGCCGGGATCAGCAGGATTCGCGCACGCGTTTCGTAGAAAACCCATAACTTGGGCTACAGTGCTCCGATTTGAGCGCGGTTTGAACCCACGCGTCGCTAACGAAGAGATCCACAATATAGTAGAAGTTGTGAAATAAATAAGAAGTAAATTAATGGTTTAAAAATAGAATAAGAACATGATGTTAAGCTTGATTTATTTGATTCCGCAAGGTAATATGGTTATGATCACGCAATTGGATATTTTAAATTCGGCGTCGTTTTAAAAAGAAATATTTATCCGGATTTTTAATTGAGCCAAATGTGATTGTAACTGCGCTTAATATCATAATGCGATGTTAACAAACCGGTTCTAGAAAGGGGTGTTACATCTTTCGTATACTGCCTTATAGCGCGGTGAATATTACTCTATTATAGGATCTTTCCTTAGTTCTTAAGTCATATAAGGCGGTTAGGCGCAATGATGTCATTGCGCCTTCGGGTCTTCATGCGCGATGGAGACATTGCACATCTCATTGAGTCTGTATGTTTCTGGGCCTATTCTGGGCTTTAACCATTTATGGGCTTTATCCAGATCAAGTATGTTTCAAATATAAAAATTAATTTATAAACCAATTCAAATTCTTTTTTATAAGTGATTCTAAACATGAGAGTCAATTCCTAAATTCAACCAATTCTATTTACTTTAAAAAAGAATCAAATCATTTTCCTATTTTAGTAATTTCAATTACAACTCAAAATAACTCTAGAAAAGAAAAGATCCAACGCACATGGGCCATGGCACATATAGATTATCATTCACTTAACATGCTTAAAAGAACCGAATCGATCTCATGATAACTATGCATGGCCAAGTATGGTAAATGACAAAAAAGATTAAACACTTCAGTTGTCCATCATGTTCTTCTGATTTCCTTGTTTGCTTTTCTTTTTCAATTGTTTTCCTGTTTGCATTTTAATGCAGCTTAAAATCCCCGACAACTTTACGCGTTTGGATTTGTTTTATCAAGTATTTTAGTTAATTATGTTACCCGTATTTTATATTAAGTTCAGGAAATCAAATTTTAATCAAAATTTTCAGATATAGATAAAAAAAATTAATTTTTTTATCAGTTATATTACATAATGTCAATTTTATTCCATAGTTTTTTTCTTATCAATAATTTCATTCTACAAATTTATTGAGATACCATTAGTTTCTTCTTTCAAAAATTTGATTATTATTATTATTAATATTATTTTTCAAAATTATTAAATAATATAACAACACATTATATACAAGTAAAAAGAGTTTATATTGATAGGGTTAAAATTCCATCGGACATTGGTTATTAGCCTAAATTTTTATTAATGATGGATCCAAGAAATTTTATGAAGTGGGACAAATTATTATATATTATCAAATTATGAATACAAATTTTAATACCTGTAGCTCAACAGAATGTACAGATGCCAAAGCCACTCGCAATTTGTAGTTTCCATTGGTATTTACATAATCAAGATTGAAATTAATTTGCCATGTGGTTCCTTGGTACGTGTTATTGTCTTTCTTCCTGCAGAACAGCAAAGGAAGCTGATTGAGACATTAATCTGAGAGAGAGAGAGAGGGAGGGGGGAGCGCAACAGGGACAGAGGGAGACTTTATTCAATATTTTTACTGGGATTTCAAATTAGCATACTTTAATGTCTAGTTCAGTTGTGGCTACTACAAGGAGGTTGCCTTCAAATTCTGGTGCTTTTGCTATGACCAAGCACTTCTTTTCCAACCAATATTGATGCTTATGATCAGTATTGGAGTTGCTTTCATTGTTATTTTTCCTGACTGGATCTGTGATATTATTAGCTGTTCTGATAAGTGGTCTGATATATTTCTATTCTAGCATTCTGTATCTGTTCTGTTAGTTATTGCTTCAAAAACTAACATCTGCTACACTGCTACTCTAGCTTGTTGGTTGATTCATTAATAAAAACACGAATTTTAGTGCTCTATTAGCATATGGTACATTATAGAGAACTGTAGATTCTACCTTTTATTTTTAAAATTTATGGTTTAGTAAATTTTACTTACACTGCTGCACTAAACAAGATTGACATAACCAAACCACCGCTACATTGAGCCATCAATATTAAAGCTAAATGTTATAATTAGCAAAAATTTGATACAAAGGGAGGATCATGAAACATACTTACTCTTTCCATAAGCTCAGAGTAATCAATAGGAAAGGTACATCAGTCTCAATAGAGTCACCATTGCTATCTCCCGAAACAGAACAAGTTGCTAATTTTTGATTTTCGGATACCATTGAAGAAGCAGTAACTCCTCTAATTCCGACAAGCCCACCATACCATAACCTAGGCTATGAGTATGTCATTAAATATTAATTACCCACCTCAACAGTATGCTGCAGGTCACTATTGGGCTTAATTTTGGGAATTCCCTGAAGTTAAAAACAGATAAAATAAAAATGATTTAGAAACAAAGGACCACAAAAAAAGGACCACAACAAAGTTATTAAAAAATGACTTCCAATTGTATTGTAAATAAGATAAAATACAAAGTACTTAAATAGGAAAAGCTCAGATAACTCACATCATCAGCACAATCCGGTTTATCAATATGATCCGGGACAAACAGTTTACTAGATATGTGATATGGCCGCAGCGTCCTTCCAAGAGCAGAAATGAAATTTTGGTTTCAACAAATAAATGAACAATTAGCAACAGACTGCGAAAATTTTTTGTAAATTTTATGCTACAAACATCTAAGATACTAAAACTATAAAAGCATCAATGAGAAGGGGAACATGGAAAAACAAAAAGGGATGCTTATAAATAAAGTTGAATGGCCATATCTCACAGTCTTTCTTTCTCTTCTTTTCCTTTTAACTTGGAGCAACTAGTAATTTTTTGCTACTTGATTCAGAGAGTCACATGCAATTATCTGGATTGGGGATAAAACCTCACATACTTCTCTAAGAAACGAAAATTTTAATGTAAGAATTAAATTTCGTCTTTGCAAGAGAGAGAAAACTTATATAACAGGAACCAAATTGGATGTATAAATAAAAACCATTATGATAACGTAAGACAAGTGTCTAGAATAGTGTAATTAGAGGTTTGTAATTTTTTTTAACATTCTTGGCATCTAAATGCATATAACTCAGAAGTAACAGTGACTTTGTATAAAAGAAAATTAAAAAAAAAAACAGAAGTAACGGTGACTGATTCTCCACACTAAATTTCAGTGTGTTACTAGCTTAGTTTCACATAGGGAAACTTGCAAAGAGAAAAACTAGCATTTTTGGGAGGGAGTCCTTGGAAGCGTAACACAAACCTTCTAAATAAAATTCTACAACCTAAAGAAATAGTAAACTAGAGCTGACAAGTCCCTAGGAACCCAACATACAGATTTTAATGCTGTCTCTAACTAAGGCAATTATAAATTTCAGAACCATATCAAGTGACATAGACATATCAAGCATGCCAGACAAGCCATTAATAATTAATAAATACCATCTGAACTAATGTAAAACTTCCAATTGCAGAGTCCCATCATTTTAGGTCATGCTCTATAGCATCCTTTGATAAGAACCACCGCCCCTAGCTTTGGTGCTCTAGCAAATCGACATTACTAAAAATCACAAAAAGCAAAAATCGCAAAGATATTCACAGTTTAACATCATTTTTAATCAAAGTTTAATCTCATTCTGCGAAGCTGAACAGTTTAAAAAATTATTTCTACAAAGTCGAACCCTAATTTTCAGTGAATCTGAATTCGAGTTTCTGAGAAAGCTGAGGACCTACCACCTCCCGAACCCGGTTCACCGCTTCTCTGACGGAATTGTCAAAATTGTCAATGATAGATACACTAAACCCACCTTTTGAGAAGCTGAACCACTGTGTGAGTGCCGATGAAGCCAGCACCACCCGTCACCAGAATCGTTTGGGATGACGACACCATTTTTGAGACTCGCACAAAAGAGAATGAGATAAGAGTTTGAGGAAAGCGTTGGAGTTAGAGAGAATGGAAACGATCAGTTATTTATTTGGTAAATGGATAGTTGGGGATGTTTATTTCGTATCCTTTTTAAACTTTTCACCGTTACCTATATACACTATACTGCATATTTTGGGGATGTTTATGTGGTATCCTTTTTAAACGTAGCTAAACTATCGTGCCTAAGTAGCGTTTTTCTTGTAGTGTATCATCATATGTTACACTAATTAAAAAATATATATAAAAGGTAATTATGGTCCGTATATCAAAAAAATATATTAAAGGAGATGGAATTTGCAGTGACCAATGACAGCATGGAGCGCAAATGAGAGTGTGAGATTATGTTGCAACATTATTAAACTCGGATTGATCATAAACTCAAGTAAGATGTTAGGTCAATAAATCATTGCTTCAATCAATAAATTATTGGTCGAATTAATTAAACTGAATTCATATAATAATATATAATAAATATAAAATTAAAAGCATTATGTTAAATAAAAAAAAGTTTATCTACATGTAAAAGTTGCAGGAATGAAAATGAAGTGGAAAGATAGAAAAGAATTTTAATTTTAACAAATTATTCTCATCATAATATAAAAAGTATCCAAAATTGGTCAGGTGTATAGAATAAGATACACTTCATTTTTTACTTTTTTACTTCTATATTTTTTATGTATTAAATAACTCTTTAAGTGATTTTCACATATACGACATCAATTTTCAATAGGAAAGAATAGTATTTATTATGGAAGAGATAATCGCGCATATGGTGAGAGATAACTGTGCACAATAGAGATTAAAAACTAAAAGGATAATATGTGTGCAATAACAATAAAAGAAGTAGGATTTCAAACCAAGTATGTACGTGTAGAAGTTAAACTTTTTTTTTAAGTAGAAATTTAAAGAAATCTTCATTCAACTTCTTCTAACCACTTTATTTTCGGAACACAGCTCTAAAGATTACTTCTTCGTTAAAATAACAAATGCTTTTGGACTATGCCATTAGAAAAAGGACGAGACGAGACTAATAGGGAGCCTTTTTTTTTACAAGAATTTGCATTACTCAATGATCGAACCTGAGCGATGCAAACTTCTAGCTAGGCGTTCCAACTCAGCAGTTGAGCTATCTCTAGGAGTTGTAGAATTTAACTTTTTATCTATAAAAAAGAATTACTTTTAGTGAATACAATTCATATTTAATAAAGTATTTGGAATCCATTGTGTGGTTCTAAGCACCCTATTTTCTCACTTCTTAGGGGTAATAGGATTGGGATTTCAAAGGATTTTAATGGATTATTTTCGGACAAAAAAATCCGTTAGTATTTGATTAGAATTTTAATAGATTAAAAAAAAGTCACGTGGTATTCGATTAGGATTTTAAAGGATTATTTTAGAATCCGTCCAAATCTGTTGGTATTCAATCAGGATTTTAAACAATAGAATCACAATATCGTGGTATTCAAAAATTCGACGATTTTAATGAATTTTCTATTGGTGTGGATTTCGTGAGATTTTTTAGTGAAAAATATAAATAAGATGTCTCTCTCACAATCTTACCATAACCCCTAGGATTTCTTGAGATTCTTATACTGCAGTGTTGTTTTCTTCTTCCTTTGACAGGTTGACTGCTCGAAATTGGGTTCCGCCATAGGAGCTTCATCAAAACTAAAAAAAAAACGTATTTTTGAGCGATTTTCATCACAAAACAACCCAGAAACAACATTAAATCAACGAGATTTAAATATAATCTATCTCAAAAATAACATATTTTTGAGAAAAATTTTGAAAGTTTAAAAAGTGATTTTTCAAGCTATGGGTCGCAGTTTTTTTGGAAGAAAAACGTATGATTTTTGTATTAAAAATAACATAAAACAGTGAAAAAATAACATGGGAACTAAAACCCTCAAACCAATTTTTCGTTTTACATCAATCAAACAATATCAATTTAAAGAAAGATTGAAACTTTCATAATATGAACCCTATATTTCGTAACAATACTTTCATGAACGAAATTCCTTCACTATAGGAAACGTTCTCAAACAATTTTTGTGTCAATACATAACTAAAAACTTGTTTCTTATCGATTGAAAAAAATTTGAGAAATTTTCTAAATTTTCATGTAATTAAACCCAAAATTTCATATTCAAAATTTTCGTAGAATATTCAATGAAAATATGTATATGATATATGGTTAGAAAACTCTCATCACGTAAAACAAAAACCCCAAGGTTTTCATGATCAATTGCAAAAAATTCCAAACGAAATTTTATCATGAACTTTAGATTCTATATGCAAATTTAGAATTATTTTTATAATTAAAAAAATTGGGTCTTATAATCATATATGCATAACTTTGATAACAAATGAAGAAGATAATTTTTAACCCATTAGATATGTAAAAAGCTGTTGTTTAGTAATTTTGAATATTTGTTAAAAATTATATTATGTTTTACTGATTGAGAAAATTATATTAGATTTTACTTTTTTTTATTAATTTCATTGCATTTCTTTGTTATTTTTTTATGGGAAATATTATACTTACAACTTATTTGTGTTTACAACCTTTTACAACCATATCTTAACCGTTGATTTTCGTCAATCAATAGTTATTATTTTCGCAAATCAAACTCATTAAATAATATTTAATTTGGAAGTTAACCGTTGATATATGGTTATTATTTTCGCAAATCAAACTCAAACTCATTGAAAAAATTATATTAGATTTTATTGATATGTGGAGAGTTGTTGCTTAGTAATTTTTTAGATAATTTTCAACCCATTGGTAAGTTTATTTATTTTTTATTAACATCATTGCATTTCTTTGTTATTTGTTTTTATTGACTCTTGTCATTTTGAATATTCGTTAAAAATTCATATAGTTTTTAAAAATCTTATAAATTCATATTGTCCTATCAAATCTTATAAATTCTATTAAAATCCTTTAAAATCCAATCCTATGAAATCTTGATTGTAAAAGAAGTCTTTTAAAAAAGTCTATAAAGTCTCTCCAATTCTAAAATGTCTTTTAAAATCTGTAGGATTTTTTATCTCAAAAAAGTCTTTTAAAATCCTAATCCAATACACCCCACTTAGCATTTCACCATATTAAAAGGGAGAATAAAATACCTTTTGAATCCTTAATAAATATCATGGAGACCAATTTAAATTCTTAGGAAAAAAATCGACTCATGGTTTATTTGAAATTCTAAATAGACACATATTAGTTCTTTTGAAGGATTAATGTAAATTTTCTTTATGTTTCAGATGGATCATAATTCCGACTAACTAAATCTATTTTGAATTTTAAAAGAACCATAAGTCAACTTTTTTTCTAAGGTATTAAAATATGCCTCATCATTTTTGTTGAGGATCCAAAAGATACTTACTAACAAAGGAAAGTAATATAGTACAAATTATGATCATATGTATAATTTTTTTTTTAAATTTCTTATGTTAGAAGAGATAAATTTATGTCGTATACACATAAAAATGTGTGGAATCTATATTTTCTCTTCTTCTTGTTTTTATCTCTTTCTATTTTTTCTCCAAATATGGATCTCACGTAATTTTATATGTGTGTAGAAGATAAATTTATCTCCTATTGATATAAAAAATAATAAATCAATGAAAAAATACAACCAAGCTCTGCAAGTCATTGAATTATTAAAATCACTTTTTTTTTTGTTCATAAAAACACATTTGGTTACTTATCGTCTTCATGCACGGAGTGGCTTCAAAAAATATTATCTCAAAAATAGTTATTGAAATCTCTTTTTAAACTTTGATATCCAGCCTATTTGGCATCTTTTATTTTTAAGTTAAAAATTATTTTTAAATTAAAATTAAAAAAAGTTGAGAAATAAAATTAAAAGCTGTTTGGAAGTTGCTTTGATGGTTTTAAAGAAAGAAAAATAAAAAATTTATTATTAGGAGAAATTATTAAGATAAATGATTAAATTTATAAATATAAATTTTGAGTAAGAGTAAAACTGTAAAATAAATATATGAAATTAAAAAGCTAGCATACATCTTAAAAGAAGGTTTTCTTGTGAATTTTTAGCTTTTAGCTTTTTTATTATAAAAAAAAACTCTTTATAATAATGAAAACTTTTGTTAGAGCATATTTAACTAAGCTTCTGTTTTTAATGAAAAGATAAACTGAAAAAAAGACATGCGAAAACACAGCTAGAGTTGGCTTCGACTACTAAATGCAATAATATTTTTTAAATAATTTTATAATTTTATTATAAGGAAAAACACTTCACTTATTATAGAAAAGGTATCTTATATTTACCTCATGTCAAAATCCGTGCTTTATTTTTTTTTAAATATGGAGCCCACTCTTTATTCTAGATGCAAAATAATAAAAATATGGGACCCACTCTTTATCAAAATTTCTCTTGAAGAAGTTTGAATACTGATCTGGATAAATATTACACAAATACAAGGCCCAAATCAAAGATCTTCACCATTAAGCAAAATCTTTAGTCAAAGAAGGCTGCAAATCTCATCTTTATCCCCAAACTCATGACAATCATCAAGCTGCACAATATTAATGGTCTTATGACAGCAAGCTCCACAACAATAAAGAGCTTATCTCATCAAGCTCCTCAACATTAAACATGGCAGCTCTATTACTTTGCCTCCAAGACAAAGCAAACCTGATCACTAAGTAACATCTCCCAAGCTGCTCATATGTCCATTATAAATACATACCTATTGACACAAAGGTAATCATCTTCTTCCACATAATTGAAACCTGCTTGAACCATAACTGACTTGAGTGTCGGAGTGTCTTGCAGGTACACCCCTCATCTCGTTCCATTGAAGACTCATGGGTTAAAGCTGCTCCAAACTGTAGGATGCTCTAACCCAAGACGGTTCCAGGCCATTTGTGTAGAGGAAGATCACATGATCGGCCCAGTTGTAAAAACATGTTCTGATCATTGACACCGTATGTGGGGAGAAGGTAAACTTCAATTCCTACCCCAAAAAAGGTAAACGCACTCTGCCTGCTTTCTTTCTTATTTGTGATCGGTGATTAATTTTACCGCGCAATGATGAAATGTCATAGCGCACCAATTTCAATATCCAATTTTACCAATTTCAATATCGCGCTTCACTGGAGATAAATACCGCACAAAAACTAACGTCATCATGCTTGGTCAAATATCCAAATGTTTATTATTTGAGATAAGCCAACTCAAGCGCGATGTAGTTTGGGCAGCCAACTTAAGCGCGATGTAGCTTGGGCAGCATCTGATTTGTAGTTATCTTTAGGTTATGGATTTTAGCAATAAGCCAACTTTCCCGCTATGTGGATTAATATATAAGCATACATATATTGATTTTCCAAAAATACCTACAAGGTACGGTATACTGCTATTACCGTTCGCGCAAAATAAATTCTATAGGTAGCACCAACTGGCCAAATATGTGTGTAAAGAATACGCAAAATACATATTTTATCATATAACTGGTTAAAAATCCATAGAAGACAAGTGTGCCTCCACCCATCCTATCCTTCATTGGGCCGCGTTTTGGATAAGTCACGTTTTTGCACAAGGATAAGCCACGTTTAAGACATCGTCTTTATTAGAATTTTCAGAGCCAAAGCTAGAGCTTGAACAACCCTTAAAACATATGCCACGTATTGACAACAAATAAAATTTCATGGAACACAAAAGTTGCCACATGTTTGGCATTTTTCAGCACTATAGGTTATTAAGCCGTATAGCCTCCATGTCCCAAACAAATAGGTGAATTGCGCAAAGGGTATTTGGAGCGCGCAAGTATACTGGATCCATTATAGGATAAGATCATGAGCTGAACTTGCTTTACATGGTTAAAAGTTGTTAGGGACTTTACTTAAGGATCCAGAAACCAAACTATCTACTTGATCAAATAGCTAAAGTTTAGTCAGGATATATACCAGATATCATTATGTAAGTTTACTTACTCAACCTTCAACACATGTACCACACATGGCTATGCGTGAAGTAGCCAAATTTTCTACTTGGTTTAGCGTGATACTCATCCTGGCATGATATTACCTGGTATCTTTTATCCAGCAAACATAGACGCTATCCGCTTTCAAGAACCAAGCTTGTCATCATAATATATACTTTATCAAGTCCAAACCAGTACATAGCAAGGTGTATGGGATATACTTTATCTTCGATCACGATGATACATGATATACTTAGCAAAACCGGTTTGCAGTGAGATCCTTTTGATCACGATGGACACTTGCATATTATTTTGTTATTTTATGAAGCGCGGTTAAGGCGAAGGCTAGAAGGTATCAGACTTTTGTGAATTAGGATGTTGCACCATGGAAGTTGCAGGTCATATTGCAAGTTTATTATTTTCTAGACTTGGTTCTCAAACCATTTAGGCATGTGAAAGCCTTGTAACAAAGCTGGTAACCGAAGGTACAGTGCGTATATGTTTGGGAAGAAAGTTCCATATACCAGTAACCTCTATATACAGCCTACTACACGATGCCTATATATATAAGCACGCGATATATGGATCTTAGGTGTGTCGCTATATGCTCTTTGGATCTTACTGTTAAACATCACAGTTTCAAAGTTCAACCAAGTTAAGGACACACCTTCCAATTACAGCAACATGCTCTTATATATATATATATGTATATATATATATATATATATATATATATATATATATATATATATATATATATATATACATACATATTGTTTATACGAGAAAGGAGTCTTGTGCAGCTCACGACTTATCCTCTGGTAATTGCCCTGCACGATCAATCCTTTCTCGCATCACGCAAAGTTCTTCCCCATGAAACTTTGTTGCGATATCATTTTCCTTAGTTAAAAATGATGAAGCAAAAGGAGCAGTTTGCAACGTACAGGGAGCTTCCACCCAAGAAAGTTTGGGGTTGATGAGATCCCCTTTGTCGAGGATGAAATAGTTTTGATGAGAGTACCGCACCATATATATCCTATTATGTATACGTGATTACATATAATATAAAAAAATTATATATTGAGAACCGGTCCTATAGGTGTTTTTAGCATGATCAAATCAAACATTGGCGTTACCATGTTTGGTACTATGGAAAACTTTCTAGATATTTATACCAGAAATATGCTACTGGATTGAAATGTTCTTGGAGATAGCACTTTTGACGGTGGTTAAGATAAGATAACGCTTTTTACGGTAATTAAGATGGCGCTACCCAGTCTGCAAAATAAGGACAATTGCAACGTCATTTAGTATACCATGTCTTTAATGATATATGGGAGCTGCGCGATGAACGCTGCATTTTATGCAGTAAATAAAAATATTTGGAAACCAATATTACAGTATGATATCTATTTTGTGTTGAAAGTCGGTTTAACTACATAAGGACAGTTAGATGCCAAAAAGGAATCCCAAGATGTGCTATCTTGAGGTAATGGTATTATAATACCTATCCCGCCACTGAATACTATGCTAAATGCATAAGATTGTTGGTCATAGATGTGACGCAACGATTGTAACGCCCGATCGCTTCAAGAATCAATGACTATCCCCATATATTAACACAAGACCTTTCAGTGTGTTTTTTTCCCATTCGCACACTTCTCGGGAAAACTTCCTAGGAAAACTTTCCAGGAGGTCACTCATCCCATAATTGCTCCAAGTCAAGCACGCTTAATTGTGGAGTTCTTCCGATCCGGGCTACCGAAAAGCAGATGCATCTTGTTAACTATCCCCACACACTAACACGAGACTTTTCAGTGTGCTTTGTCCTCACTCGCACACTTCCTGGAAAAACTTTCCAGGAGGTCACCCATCCCAGAATTGCTCCAAGTCAAGCACGCTTAACTGTGGAGTTCTTCCGATCCGGGCTACCGAAAAGTAGATGCATCTTGTTAGTATAGGTAGTACCAATTAATTCTTATAAGTCATTCCTAACTGTACCGTCTCATACCAGCACAGTCTCTAGAATCCCTCTCTTTCGGGTGTTGATTCGATTCATTCATGAACCCCCAAGCTGCAAGATTTGGCATGAGCCGCTCATTGTCTGTGCCCTTTCGCACCGGCGATCACTCCCTGCCCTTGCCAGCTCTGGGATGGGTGACCTCCCGGGAAGTTTTTCCAGGAAGTGTGAGAGTGAGGACAAAGCACACTGAAAAGTCTCGTGTTAGTGTGTGGGGATAGTCATTGATTCTTGCAAGTGGTCGGGCGTTACAGCATAGGTAGTACCAATTAATTCTTATAAGCTATCCCAAACTGTGCAGTCTTATATCTGCACAGCCTTTGGAATCCCTCTCTTTCAAGTGTCGATTCGATTCATTCATGCATGTAACCCCCGCTGGAAGCCTGTCAGGAGCCGGTCCTTGTCCGTGCCTCTTTGCACCGGCGATCACTCCCCACCCTCGTCAGCGCTCAGGATGTTACATTCCCACCAACTTCCGCCTGGTTCGTCCTCGAACCACACCGTACTGGATGAGAGGCCCTGCTCTGATACCACTTGTAACGCCCGACCGCTTCAAGAATCAATGACTATCCCCACATACTAACACGAGACTTTTCAGTGTGCTTTTTTCTCACTCGCACACTTCCCGGGAAAACTTCCCAGGAGGTCACACATCCCAGAATTGCTCCAAGTCAAGCACGCTTAATTGTGGAGTTCTTCCGATCCGGGCTACCGAAAAGCAGATGCATCTTGTTAGCATAGGTAGTACCAATTAATTCTTATAAGCTATCCCAAACTGTGCAGTCTTATACCTGCACAGCCTTTGGAATCCCTCTCTTTTGGGTGTCGATTCGATTCATTCATGCATGTAATCCCCCGCTGGAAACCTGTCAGGAGCCGCTCCTTATCCGTGCCTCTTTGCACCGGCGATCACTCCCCGCCCTCGTCAGCGCTCGGGATGTTACAACGATGGTATTCATATATTTAACAGATGCATATGGAGGAATATGATATTGACAAAGTCTAGTCCGGGCACATTCTAGGCTATCATATATTGAATCTTTTTATGATTTTTGACAAAGGGTATCATGAATGCTTAAATCACTATTGAAGATCATACTTCTTGCGAGATTACATAACTTGCAAGATGCTCACGCAATAAAATTCGTGACATATATGACTTATTTTGACAATCTTGTGTCTCTGTTATGAAACTCATGAAAGTTGCAGGGACCCATGAATGATGAACAGTGAAGATATTAATCTCACTGAGAATGCAGACAGACTTAGAAAAGTTTATCTGATTTATACATTCTTATCTTGAATTATCTTAACTACTTCTATTATGAAATCCATGAGAGATTGTAGGGATTCATGACTGATAAGAGGCGAAGATAACAATCTCGCGTGAAACACAGATAAACTCAGAAAATCTTACAAATCTGCGAAGATATTATTTTGCCTTGATTTAACATAATCTCATTACTCTTATCATCTTAATGATATGATATTATTATTCTGTGAGATCTATGGAAATTGTAGGTTCTGCCAAATAAAAGAGATATGAACCTCGTCCACATCATGCTGACAGCGCCTAAAAGCTCTTAAGCTTAGGTTCTGCCAAAACGCGTGATTAATGCGCGATGAAGATAAAAGAAGATAATCAAACTCCCTCCAATCAGGAAAGGAAGATAATACAACTTCCTCCAAGTGAAAGGGTTCTATAAAAGGACCCTCCAAGTAAAAGGATCCTATAAAAGGACCCTCCAAATAAAAGGATCCCCAAAAAGGATCATCCAATTTAAAGGATCCCTCAAAAGGATCCTCCAAATAAAAGTATCCCCCAAAAGGACCCTCCAATCAAAAGGATCCTCCAAAAGGACCCTTCAAATAAAAGGATCCCCCGAAAGGACCCTCCAATTTAAAGGATCCTTCAATTTAAAGGATCCCCCAAAAGGATCCTCCAATTTAAAGAATCCCTCAAAAGGATCCTCCAATTTAAAGGATCCCCCAAAAGGATCCTCCAAGTAAAAGGATCCTCCAAAAGGACCCTCCAAATAAAAGGATACTCCAAGTAAAAGGATTCTCCTAAAAGGATCCTCCAATAATGGAAGGAAGCTAACAAAACAACTTCTAAGCTCCATCGCGATGAAGAAAATGAAAGGAAGGTAAAGCCTTAACTGGTTAAAACTTCCTCCAACGCGCAATCAAGAACAAAGGAAGGTAAAATCTTAACTGGTTAAAACTTCCTCCAAAGCGCGATACATCAAACTAAGCGACATCGAACTACAGAGCATGCAAAATAAAAAGGTATGCAAAATATATGAATTATGAATTATGAACTGTATCAAAATGTAGAATACAATTATGAAGCTCTCAAAGCACCCATACAAAAGAACAAACCATAGTTCCAGAATAAAGGAACAACGTAATGAATTTTCCAAGCGCAAGTCAAATAGATATCCTGGGCTGATGAACAGGCAAATCATCTCGCAGACTTATACATCTCGCTACTCATGCCTTCGGCATAAGCAACGAGCTGGGGGGCTTCTGATCTGGATAAATATTATACAAATACAAGGCCCAAATCAAAGATCTTCATCATTAAGCAAAGCTTTTAGTCAAAGAAGACTGCAAATATCATCTTTATCCCCAAACTCATGACAGCTGTCAAGCTGCACAATATTAATGGCCTTATGACAACAAGCTCCACAACAATAAAGAGCTTATCTCATCAAGCTCCTCAACATTAAACATGGCAGCTCTATTACTTTGCCTCCAAGACAAAGCAAACCTGATCACTAAGTAACATCTCCCAGCTGCTCATCTCTCCATTATAAATACATACCTATTGACACAAAGGTAATCATCTTCTTCCACATAATTGAAACCTGCTTGAACCATAACTGACTTGAGCGTCGGAGTGTCTTGCAGGTACACCCCCATCTCGTTCCATTGAAGACCCATGGGTTAAAGCTGCTCCAAACTGCAAGATGCTCTGACCCAATACGTTTTCAGGTCATTTGTGTAGAAGAAGATCACATGATCGGCCCAATTGTAAAAACTTGTTCTGATCAAATATTTTTCGAAAGAAATGTGTATCATTTTAAATGACACAAAATTATATCATTTTAAGTAAGAAAAAGAGATAAATTATGGAAGAGAGAATGGAGAGAATTTTTTTTAAAAGAGTGGGTCTCGTCACTTTATGAGAATGAAAAGATATAAAATATGTCATTTAAAATGACATATCTTTTTTCCATATTTTTCTAGAGAAAAGTTTTTGTGCTCCGGAAGCATAAAAATTTAGTCATCCTTTTTTGAAAAATGTGTGACAAAGATGTAAATATAAATAAAAAAGTGAATAAAATAATTTTTTTATGAAAATACAAAGAGAGTATTGAATTTTTGTATTCTTAAAGCACACAAACTTTTCTCCTAACTTTAATGTTATATAGTAAATGTAGATACGTTATTTACAAATACTTTCAAAATAACGTTATTTTTGATTAAAAATTATAATTAAAAAATTATTATAACTTTAAAATAAATTATAATTATATAATTACATTAATTTTTGTCTCAAAATAATATTATTTTAGATTCAATGTAGCTAACTTATTTCCATTGATGACAAAAAAATCCTTATTATATGCAATATAATATATTTTATCAAATAAGATAAGAATAATACGCATATTGTCGTGTCGAAAGTGACGGTTAAACATCATTTTCGATTACTATGGGAAAGAACACCATGACATAATGGCTGACGCAATCGCGTTAGGAAGGATATTTCCAAAATTAAAATTTAAATAAAATTATCTATTTTTTCCAAGAAAATTAAGTTATGTAATATTTGATTTAGTGAATAATACTTTAAAAATTTATTTATTTCTTTAGGTATAAATTTTATTAAAATATCTTTCGTTAATTTCATTAATTCTCAAAATTTAGAATTGATGGAAATAATTTTACCTCGTGTGTGTAAGGAGAAATAATATCCTTTCATATAATAGGAAATTTAAAATTTTGTTTTTGATTTAATATTTTATATCTATAACTCCTTCAGAAAATGTCAAGAGATTTTAAAATACATAAAATTTTCACAAGTTAAATAGTATAAATAACTCAATAAAAAATTAACACATCATTATGTTACATTGTATAAATTTCTATTTTATGTGTTTTGGAAATAAGTATTTTAAAGATAATGATTAAAAAACTATTACGATCTTAAATACTTTTAATAATATAAAGAAGGGAAAAATGTATCTCCAGTTAGTGTATATAAATTATTTGTATTTATTTTTAAAATGACGTCGTTTTGGTATTAAAATTTAAAAAAATTATAAATATAAAGACTATTATAATCCTGAAATAAATTAAAATTACAAAATACAATAATTTCTATTCCAAAATAACATCATATTTGACATACTGCAATAACTTATTTACGGTAAAATTTTCATTATGTTGATGTAAGGATTCAGTCGTTTGAAACTCAGCATCAAACTAGTATCCTTAATTTTCTAAAATAGTAAGGTTGGAGACATAGAGTATATTTAATTTTTATCCAAAAATTTACGAGTTTGCGAGTTTTCGACAATTCAACATCGAATAGTTCTTAAATCATTCAAAAAGATTATGAAAAGATAAATACGTAAATTAAATTATTTCAGTGAAACATTTATTTTCACCCATGAACTATGAAATCGAACCTGTCTAAATAGTAAAATGGAAAAGAAATCAATGGCAAGCATGTTTGAAATTACAAATCCTAATATTTGATTTTGAATTGTATTTGTTATTAATATAAATTAATTTCATTTCGTTAGATTTAATTTATTTTACATTTAATTAACTGAATTAACGATTTTGACTCTGTTAATTTATTCATTTTTCTTATTTTAATTAATTAAGGACAATAAAATAAAATTTCTATTTATGCCAAAAAGAAGTAAAATTATTAAAACAAAATGAATTCTATTCATCTTTAGTATGTTTCAAATATAAAAATTAATTTATAAACCAATTCAAATTCTTTTTTATAAGTAATTCTGAACATGAGAGTCAATTCCTAAATTCAACCAATTCAATTTACTTTAAAAAAGAATCAAATCATTTTCCTATTTTAATAATGGGAAATAGAAGTATAATGTTGTAGGAAAATGTTTAGGTAATGTTATAGAGATAGAGATGGTGGGACCCACACTTGTTTATTTTTTTGGTTTTTGAAAACAAGGGTGGGTCCCACCATCTCTATCTCTATAACATTACCTAAACATTTTCCTACAACATTATACTTCTTTTTCCCTTTAATAATTTCAAACTCAACTTAAAATAACTATAGAAAAGAAAAGATCCAACGCACATGGGCCATGGTACATATAGATTATTATTCACTTAACATGCTTATAAGAACCAAATCGATCTCATGATAACTATGCATGGCCAAGTATGGTAAATGACAAAAAAGATTAAACACTTCAGTTGTCCTTCATGTTCTTCTAATTTCCTTGTTTGCTTTTCTTTTTCAATTGTTTTCCTATTTGCATTTTAATGCAGCTTAAAATCCCCGACAATTTTACGCGTTTGGATTTGTTGCATCAAGTATTTTAGTTAATTATGTTACCCGTATTTTATATTAAGTTCAGGAAATCAAAATTTTCAGATATAGATAAAAAAAATTAAAAAAGTTTCAGTTATGTTACATAATGTCAATTTCATTCCATAGCTTTTATCTTTGGTCATGGTTGAAATATTGGTAAAAGCAAATTTTTGAAATTTTTTTGAAGTTAGGGAGTTCCTTTAAATGAGGATTTTTTTTTTTTTTTTCTGATTACAGTAATTTAATGCACTCTGTTCAACGAGAAGCTAGTCTTAAATATCATACTTCAAGAATAAGATGATTAAAGAAAGTTGTATGGAGATATTTTAAAATTATATGATGAATTTTATAAAAGTTATGTTGTAGGAAAAATGATTATGTAATGTTATAAAGATTCGTTTTGCGTATCGTAATTTTTTTTTTTCTTTTTTCTTCAAAAAATGTGAGCCCTACAAAATATTGTGTGTGTAGGAAAATTTGTTGTGTCATGTTAAATGAAAAATGCAAAATGATATATACAATAAAAAATGCCAAACACACCAAGTGTTGGCTCCAACTACTAAATGCAATAAATTTTTTTTAATAATTTTATAATTTCATTGTATGCAATATTATATACTTTACTGAATAAATAAAGAAAAATACCATGTTGTCGTGTCAAAGTGACGGTTAATCATCATTTTCGATTACTATGGGATAGGACACCATGAGATAATGGCTGACGCAATCACGTTAGGAAGGATAATTCCAAAAATTAAAAATTAAATAAACATATTTAATATAAGAAAAAATATTTTTATGTAACAAGAAATAAAATTGTATAATCTTTAAAGTACATAGAATTGAGAGAATTAATAAATAATATTTTATTAATTCTATTCTTATTTTTGTTGTATAAATTTTATAAAACAAATTCATTAATTTTATCAACTCTCAAAATTACTTAATTTTGGAAATGATGGAAATAATTTAATCTCTGATGATATAAGAAATGATAAACTCTTTTATATATTAGAAAATTTAGAATTTTTTTTCTGATTTAATATTTTATATTTATAACTGCTTAAGAAATATGTCAAGAGATTTTAAAATGCATTAAATTTTCACTAGTTAAATAGTATAAATAAATCAATAAAAAATTAACATATCATCATGTTACATTAAATAATTGTATAAATTTCTATTTCATATAATTATTTATGTATTTTTGAAATAAGTGTTCTAAAGATATTGATTAAAAAATCTTTACGATCTTATAGAATTCACGAGAAAATATACTCTTATGTTAGAGGCGATTATTTTATTTTCCTACACATATATTATCAATTTTCGTGTTATTTTTTTTCTATAAGAGAGTGGATCTCACACATAATTGTCTTTATAACATGAGAGATCTTCTCTCCTATTCCATGAGAGTAATAAAGCTCTACTTTTAATAATATATTGAAAAATCTTAAATACTAGTCAAATTTTCATTAAAAACTTCCCTTTTATTTAGTATTTCGAATTCGACCAAGGTAAACAAACACAGTGAAGAGTCCAGATTCTTGGCTTCTCATAGACTGGAATACGTATACGTTGTCTGAAAAAATGAATACCAAGTATCTCACCCTTCCTTCTGTGTTAACTTTGCTATTACCCCTAACATTTGCAATGAACTCATATCACTCAAAACAGATTCCAGCCATGTATGTTTTTGGTGATTCCCTTGTTGACTGTGGCAACAACAACCATCTTCCAGGAATCGGCGGAGCAAAATTTCTTCCTTATGGTATAGACTTTGATGGTGGCAAACCTACTGGTCGACACACTAATGGAAAAATTGTGGTTGATTATCTTGGTGAGAATTTAAATCATATCCACTTTCACTATTTCCTATTTCTTTTTCAACTTTTTTTTTTTTAATATTAATCCCAAAAATTAATCCTTGATTCATTTATTTCTTTATGTAGCTATACATCTAGGACTACCCTTTGCCCCTCCTTACTTGGGTCTTTCAAAGCATCAAAGGAAAACAATCACCACTGGCATAAATTATGCATCTGGTGGTTCTGGAATTCTTCCAGAAACCAACAATGTAAAAATTTCATACTTTATTATTTACAATTTCATCACCTCTGTTCTTGTTCTTTTAATAGGTTAATTTGTCTCTGATGTCATATATTGTTTTCACTCTTTGCAGTCTACTTTGACTCTTGACACCCAAATAAAGTTATTCCAGAGAACTGTTGAGAATTATTTGCCAAACATGTTCAATGATCAAGCAAAACTAGAGAGTCATCTATCAGAATCCTTGTTTTTTGTCTCTGTTGGTGTGAATGACAACTTCCATAATGGAACCTTCCGAGGCACTAGAAAATTTTCTTTTTACCTGCTAAAAGAATTCTCACTACGCTTGCAGGTATGTGACATATTATAATTGGTTTTTATTTTTCATTCAATGACATTTTTTTTTTTTTTTTATGATTTTAGTTCATATGTAACTGCTATTCTACATAAACAGACTTTAAAATTTATATATACATGATTGCAAAAACATAATAATATCACAAACTTGGCCAAAAAAAAATTCATTTGGTTAATCTTTTTTGTTTCTGGCAGAGACTGTATAGCCTAGGAGCAAGGAAATTTTTCGTGAACAATATTCCTCCAGCAGGATGCTTTCCATCAAGTGCTGTCCACACAAGACCAAGAGGAAAATGTGTTGAGAAGATAAACAAAGGGATCTCCTTTTACAATAGGAGGTTGCCTGAAGTACTCCATGAGCTGCAGTTTCAGCTTCCTGGCTTTGTCTTTGTACATTCTGATCTCTACAAGTTCCTTATAGGACTAAGGGAAACTGGATATAGATATGGTACAAAGAAAATCATATTGTCACTCAAACCAGTAACTTGAAAAGCTTATGGTGGCTCACTTGAATAACTGCTTTCTTTTGCAGGGATAGTGGAAACATGGAAACCTTGCTGCCCCAATACCATTTATGGTGATCTCAAATGCCGTCCCAATACTGTTCCTTGTCCAGACAGAAACACTCATCTTTTCTTTGATGAACACCCTACTCAGATTGCAAACCAAATATATGCAAGACTTTGCTTCAATGAGTCAACTATTTGCAGGCATTCAGGCCGCAAACTTTTCTCGGATGCCTAGTTCTGTTTAATATGTACACTTTAGTAAAATAAATTGCATCCGAAAAAATCAAAGCAATTACCCATCTTTTGCTTTAACAAATGATCAACAATAATACCGATGGCGGAAATTGCCATTTAAGTGCCAATAGTTGAGCATCATTTATATGAGTATCCTGACATGAATTAGAAAGTCAAAAACCAATTTGATACTGTAACATTAAGAAACAGACTAGTCAGAACTTTATACAAGGTTTGAACCGATGTATATTGGTTTGGCATCTTAAACCATGCACATGTTAGTGCTTCTCACAGAATCAAGGCATTTTGTGTCAAGAATGGATAAATAATTAAATATATATGCTTTTGGCAACTCATTGGTAGGTGCATCCCCATTGAAGTCTTCATATATATTGAATCGACAGCCTCATTAATGCACATTATAGCTAGGTAGCACCCAAGAGTTAGGTCCGAAAGGAATGAGGCATATTGTTGTGTCCCGTGATAGGTGAACGATCAATTATGGGGAGTGCAACTTCATTAAATACAAGCATTTTTCCTCATTGAAATGTAGTTAAATACCTTCACTCTTCTCAATCTTCCCGTGTTTTATGCTTATTATTTTGAACAATAAGCCACCACATTGTTGCATAAAATGGCTCCTTTGTAATAAAATAGGTTTGCATTTGTGCTTGCTTATGAGATATTGATATCTAATTCCACTTTAATTTTTTTTTCTCAAAAAAAAAAAAAAAAAAAAAAAAAGAGTAAGGGGAGCAGTAAGGCAAAAAAAATAAAAAATACAAGGTTAGTTTCCTTCTCTTGTAACAACTCAATCACATCAATTGGCCACTAAGCATAAGTGGGAGTCTCTGTGTAACTGTAATAATGACTAGTTAAATAATCATTGAGACTACATTTTTTCATCACTTTCTTAGATATTAATGTGTAATTAACTTCATCTTAATTTCACTGGTCATGAGATCAACAAATATATCAATTGAAGTGATATATAAGATTTATATGAAAAATTCAATTGATTGACAAAATCAAAGAAGATTTTATTAATTGGAAGAAATTATATTCACTTTCTAGAATACAAGGAGAGAATAATATTACTCTCTCTTGTATTATAAGAATATACTTCACTTATAATAACATTCAAGAGTCGCATGAAGTTTTCCCCTTTTGGGATGTAAAGAAACACTTACTCTTGAACTTGGGATGCTAATAATTGAGGAGAAAATATATATTTACAGGCTGAAATTAATGCATAAAATTATCTTTTTCTTAAATATTAATTTTATTTTTATTTTTTGGAAATTGTTTCAAGGTATCCCCCTTAGTTCCTTCGTGGCAGAGAAATCACGGGTATAGTCTTTTTCAACAAAAGTATTTTCTATACACACAACCATAAATCGAACTCTTGCCGGTATACTTAAAGAATCCAACTATCTACCAACCTCTTATGCATATTGTTGGTTGAATGTATTCATTTTTTAGAAGCATAGAATTGGATTTGCAATTCTACAGAAAAATTATTGGTATTCATCCTTTGGATTTTGTATAAAAATATAACTGATCAGATATAGGCTTAGCTACATGAATGATCAGTCCGAACTTGGTTTCCATTATTTTCATAAAAATTTGTATGAATCGTGTACGACTGAGACTCTAAGAGCCACTCACATGCTAGGAGATTTCTCAAAATGGCTATTTGAAAGGGTTCTCATTCAGGAGCCATTAATTGACCAGTATATGGTATATAGTATATGATTGTGATGACTAACCTTTTGAGTCTCAATCTATTAATTGGTACATGGTAAAAGTAGCCAAAATTTGTCGGGTGTGTAAAATGAGATACATTTCACTCTTTAACTTCCATGTATTTGTAAACCAAACAAGTGGAAAGCGATTTTATCATTTTGATTTTGTTTGTGAATTGTTCAAGCCTCTATTTTCTCAAACCTCAATATTTCACCATATACAAAAGAAAAGTAATATAATGCATAATCATATGCATAAAAAAATCACAACCAAGCTCTGCAAGTCATTGAGTTAAAAGTTAAAACATATTTAGTTACTTACAGTCATACACACGCACAGGAGTGGCTTGAAAAATTATTATCTTAAAAAAAAAAAATAGTTATATTTATAAAACATTAGATAATTTATAAACAAAATAAGAAAATACAGCATATTGTTCTGTTCAAAGTCACGGTTAACCATCATCTTCGGTTTCTATGGGTGATTACACGATGTCATCATCGAGGCAATACCACTATAAAAACCGAGGCTATTGTTCAATAATCACTACAAGGCAGAAGTGAGGGCTTTTTCACCCTTTTGCCCCTTATTAATTAATTAATAACCATTTTGCTCCTGATTTGAAACTATCTACCAATCTGCCCCTCTTTAATCAACTACCTTACATTTTTAATCGACTAAACGGTTGTTGGGAGATTTAATCGACTAAATCTCTCTACTTAATCGATTAAAATCATACTGACTTATTTTTTTTTTGTAAAATATGAAGATTTAGTCGACTAAATAGGGAGATTTAGTCGACTAAATCTCCCAGCAGCCATTTTTTGTCTGTTTTGGCCATTTAGTCGACTAAAAATGCAAAGTAGTCGACTAAAGAAGGGCAGATTGATAAATAGTTTCGAATCAGGGGCAAAATGGTTATTAATTAATTAATAAGGGGTAAAAGGGTGAAAAAGCCCAGAAGTGAGTCTATCTATAATCTCTCTATGTAAACACATTCAGAGTCCAATTTATAACATTTACACCCACCTTGGCTCTTCATAAAAAAGAAAATATATTGTCTTGAAAATGAATACCAAGTATCTCATCCTTCCTTTTGTGTTAACTTTGCTCTCACCCCTGGCATCGGCAATGAACTCATATCACTCAAAACAGATTCCAGCTGTGTATGTTTTTGGTGATTCCCTTGTTGATTGTGGCAACAATGACTATCTTCCAGCAGGAGGAGTAAAGTTTCCTCCTTATGGTATAGACTTTGATGGTGGCAAACCTACTGGTCGATACACTAATGGAAAAACCGTGGTTGATTTCCTTGGTAAGAAATACAACCCACTTTCACTACTCTCCATTTGTTTTTCAACTTTCTTTGCTCCATAAATTGAAGGCTCATTCTGATACAAGTTTTTTAATATTCCCACAAATTAATCCTCCAGTCATTTCATTCTTTATGCAGATATTCATCTAAAGCTACCCTTCGCCCCTGCCTACTTGAGTCTTTCAAAGCATCAAATAGAAAAAATCACCACACGCATAAACTATGCATCTGCTGGTTCTGGCATTCTACAAGAAACCAACAACGTAAATGTCATTCTATTATTTACAAGTTCATTATCTCTGATGTTCTTGGAATAGGATTGTCTATGATGTCATACGTTGTTTGCACTCTTTGCAGTATACTTTGACTCTTGACACCCAAATAAAGTTATTCCAGAGAACTATTGAGAATTATTTGGCAAAGCTGTTCAATGATCAAGAAAAACTGGAGAGGCATCTATCTGAATCCTTGTTTTTTGTCTCTACGGGGGTGAATGACTACATCCATAATAGTACCTTCGTCGGCACTAAAAAATTTGCTTCATGCCTGCTAAAAGAATTCTCCCTACGCTTGCAGGTATGTGACATATAGAATACACTTTTATGTTTAATTCAATGACATCTGTTTTTATGTAAGCGCAATTGTGCATTAACAGACCTTGTAATTTGCAATTACATGATTGCAAAGACACAAAGGTTCATCCTTTTGTCCAGAGAAATATTAGATTGAACAGTATTAAACATAGAAAATAGTTTTTCTGAAACTCATTATTATGATACTAGCAATCCATATATTTGAGCAATCACCATATTGATTTACAGAATCTAATGCCACAATATCTGACATATTTTGTTATCATACTTGACAAGAAAAGGGACATTGACATAATAAGTATGTCAGGTATCACCCTGTTCCTTATGATTTTTCTCTTGTCAAAGATTTTTAATTACCATTGCATTTTTGCATGTGTCTACCCAGATGATATATCTAAAATAATATCACAAACTCGGCAAATTCCCTTCATCTGTTTAATCTTTTGTTTTCTGGCAGAGAATGTATAGCCTAGGAGCACGAAAATTTTTCGTGAACAATATTCCTCCAGCAGGATGCTTTCCATCAAGAGCTGTCTACACAAGACCAAGAGGAAAATGTGTTGAGAAGATAAACAGAGGGATCTCCTTTTACAATAGGAGGTTGCCTGAAGTACTCCATGAGCTGCAGTCTAAGCTTCCTGGCTTTGTCTTTGTACATGCAGATCTCTACAAGTTACTTATAGAGCTAAGGGAAACTGGATATAAATATGGTAGAAAGAAAATCATATTGTTACTCAAACAGTAACTTGAAAAGCTTGTGGTGGCTCACTTGAATAACTGCTTTCTTTTGCAGGGATAGTGGAAACATGGAAACCTTGCTGCCCCAATACCATTTATGGTGATCTCAAATGCCATCCCAAGCTGTTCCTTGTCCAGACAGAAACACTTATCTTTTCTTCGATGGACACCCTACACAGATCTCAAACCAAATATATGCAAAGCTTTGCTTCAACGAGTCAACTATTTGCAAGCCTTCGGGGCTAAAACTGTTCTGGGAAGCCTAGTTCTAGGATGCAATGAGTCAACTATATATATGTACACATCATTAAAATAAATTGCATCCAAAAAAATAAAGTAATTCCCCATCTCTTGCTTTAACAATTTAACAATAACAACAAAATACAAAGCTAATGTTCTGAGAAAATCGCCATCCAAAAATCAATGTTTCAACATCATTTATATGAGCCTTCTAAATTACATTACAAATGTTATTAAGGTCTGAATCGATGTTATAACTTATAACCATGCCATATCTGTGCTTCTCACATAATCAAGGCATTTTATATCCAGCATGGATAAATTAACAATAATCAGTTTCAATATATAAGAACTAAATTAAAAATGAAAGTAAAACTCATTAATAAACATTTATGTTAACAAAAGGAAAGAAAAAAAATATGTAAACTAAAACTTATTTATGAACATGGTAGTAGATGTAAAATTAACCATGAATGACTCTATAGTATTAGTAGGTGATAGACTAAGAAGATGAAGCCAGCATCCTCTTCATTATACCACTTACCATTCAGACACCCTGACTTAGATTGGTGGATATAACTACAAAGCTTAATCACTTTTCAGCATAACACTGCTCCACCACTCCCTTAAAGAGTTTTGTTTTTTTTGGAGATATTCCACTCCCTTAAGAGTTAAGTAGGTGCTTTATTGACCAAAGACCAACAAGTCCACCACACTCTTCAGTCTTCAATTCATTACCACTTGACATTCAGACACCCTAGCAATCCAGCAGCATATTGAAGCAAAGCAAACATGTCCAATGTTCACATTCTGGTATTCCCATACCCAGCACAAGGGCACATGCTCCCACTCCTCGACCTCACCCACCACTTAACACTTAAAGGCTTAACCATCACCATCATCATCACCCCAAAAAACCTTAACCTCCTCAACCCTCTCTTATCCACACACCCAAACACCATTCAAACTCTCATCCTCCCATTCCCCACCCACCCAAACATCTCCCCGGGTGCAGAAAACATCCGTGAGGTTGGCAACACTGGAAACATACCCTTCATGAACGCCCTCTCCAAACTCCAAAACCCCATAATCCAATGGTTGGCCTCCCACCCTGACCCCCCTGTGGCTCTCATCTCCGATTTCTTCCTCGGCTGGACCCACCGAATCGGCATCCCCAGGCTCGCGTTTTACTCCTCCGGCGCCTTCTTAACCGCCATCAGCAACCGCTGCTGGCGGAATCCACGGTGGTTTCAGTCGCAGGCGGTGGTTGAGTTTGCCGGAATCCCCGGAACGCCGTCGTTTAGGGGGGAGCATCTTCCCTCCTTGATCCTCCGCTACAGGGAATCGGACCCGGAATCGGAGTTCGTGAGGGAGTTGTTCGCCGCAAACGCCGCCAGCTGGGGCACCGTCTTCAACACCTTTGGCGCGTTGGAGGGTCCGTATTTGGATCATATTCGGGCCGAATTGGGCCACCCGAGAGTTTTCGCTGTTGGCCCGTTGGGCTCAAATCGGGTCGAACCCGACCCGGATGGAGGATCCGACGTGATTCGGTGGCTGGATGGGTGGGAGGAAGAGGGTTCGGTGTTGTATGTGTGCTTTGGGAGTCAGAAGCTGCTGAGGAAGGAGCAGATGGAGGCGTTGGCGTTCGGGTTGGAGAGATCCGGAACCCGATTCGTTTGGGTGGTGAAGGCGCCGTCTACGGCGGAGCTGGTTGAAGAAGGGTACGGGTTGCTTCCTGACGGGTTTGAGGATCGGGTTTCGGGTCGGGGCCTTGTGGTGAGGGGTTGGGCTCCGCAAGTGGCGATATTGGGTCACCGGGTCGTGGGCGGGTTTTTGAGTCACTGCGGGTGGAACTCGGTGCTGGAAGCGGTGGTTGCCGGTGTTGCGATTCTGGGATGGCCCATGGAGGCTGATCAGTTCGTTAACGCGAGGCTGTTGGTGGAGGACGTGCAGATGGCAGTGAGGGTGTGCGAGGGGGCGAATTCTGTGCCCGACCCTGATGAGTTGGGTCGGGCCATATCAGGGTCTATGAGCGGGGATAGTCCTCAAAAAAGAAGAGCCAAGTTGATGAGAGAGGAAGCTGTTAGAGCTGTAAGTGATAATGGGGATTCCTCCAAAGAGTTGGATGAGCTTGTGGAAGCATTAAAGCAGCTTGGTGTTAAAGAAGGATGATCGGTGAGTTTGAACATTCTTTTTTTAATATATTACAATTGAATATTATAAAATATAATTACAAAAAATGGAATAATAATACTAACAAGCTGCATCCTCGTGCAATACTTTGGAATATTGATTGTATTGTGCCCTTTTTCATAATAATATATTGGCTTTTTGACTTTAGTAGTGTCATTTTCATAAGGTTTCACCAGAATAATTTCTTGGTCAAACATATTACCTATATAATGCATAACGACGTGGTACTGTGAGAATCACTTTAGAACGTGACACTTTAGCAACCGCGTCCTTTGCATTTGTTCCTGACCACTGGAACGTGATACCCTGACAATCACGACTGGAACGTGATACCCTGGCAATCACGTCCTATTCCCAAGACGCGGTACACTCTCAGCCACATGTCAGTGGGTCACATCCCAAAAAGAATTCAACAGGAAGCGGTAATGTAAAAGTCGCGTTCCAGGTTACAAGTCAAATCGGAGCCAAACAGATATATACGTTTCACCTAAAATTTAGGCATATTGATATATTCATTGTAAAAGAGTACATAACATCCAATAGTACCCAATCTTATACCCCTGTTTCGTGTTTGGTCTGCTTTTCCGATTTCCAATATGTGAAAGAAACAATTTAATCCAAAATTTTAACGTGATGAGTGAGAGTTTTTTTAATGATTTATATTAAGGTAAACAAAAAAAAAATAGAATCTATGCAAAATTCATACTTCAAGCCAAAGGGCTTTCGTATGAGTGAGTGTGTAAGTGAATAATATAAACAATTATAAAGACCTTCTTCCAACACCTTAAAATTATAATAATTATAATTTTATTGTTAGTAAATTTCTAAATTAATTATTCTCTGGTTTAAGAGTTAGTCTTCTAACCAGTAAAGAATAAATTGCTAGCAACTATAAAAATCATTTTGTACGAAAATAACTTGTTGCTTTTATTGGATTTTTTGAACTCTTTTACTCTGAATATATCAATATGTCTAAATTTTAGGTGAAATATATATATATATCTGCTTGATTCTGACTTGACTTGTAACCTGGAATGCGGCTTATACACTACCGCTTCCTGTTGAATTCTTTTTGGGATGGGACCCACTGACATGTGGCTGAGAGTGTACCGCGTCTTGGGAATAGGACGTGATTGCTAGGGTATCACGTTCCAGTGGTCTTGGGAATAGGACGTGATTGTCAGGGTATCACGTTCCAGTGGTCAGGAATAAATGCAAAGGACGCGGTTGCTAAAGTGTCACGTCCTAAAGTGATTCCCACAGTACTGCGTCGTTATGCATTATATAGGTAATATGTTTGACCAAGAAATTATTCCGGTGAAACCTTATGAAAATGACACTACTAAGGTCAAAAAGCCTAATATATTTGAATGTCATGAAAAGCAATTTTTTTTTTAATTTGTCACGGTATCAAAGTCGCTGAGGTTCTTAACTTTTATAAATGGGATACGTGTCATCCCCCTGTGGCTGAAAAAGGCTTGCTTGTGCACAAAAGTAACTACCTTAGGTAGCTACTTTGGGTTAAACTGCCCAAAGTAGCCGTGTTGTGTAGCGATTATGGGCTTCTTTTTTTGAATTCGCAAGCCTATGATCAACGTTGGTGGGAAAGCCAGCGAATTTGACCTAGTGTGGCACCGTTGCAGGTGTTGCATAAATTTTGCAGGACCAAAGTAACTAACAGAGGTAGCGACTTTGGCCCACTAATGATATTATAAAGCGACTTACAAACATACCAAAATTGATTAGTGATATCTGTGTTATTATCGTCCGAAAAAAGCCTTTCCATTTCCGGTAGTGTCATAGGTAGCTATAGTTTACCTAAACTAATTAATTTATGAAAAATAATTCATATCAATTAACCTATTGTTTAATCTTATACTAAGAGAAAAAATAAAAAAAATAAAACATTTAAATATCAATTATACTAATATTTCTAGTACCCAAAAATAATTATAATTAAATTAAATATATACAACACAAATTTTTAAATGCAATATAAAATTTATTTATATTTATAATTTGAAATTAAAAATATAATATTAAATATCTTATAGTTTACCTAAACTAATTCATTTATGAAAAATAATTCATGTCAATTAACCTATTGTTTAATCCTATACTAATAGAAAAAAATATTAAATATCGTTTATCCTAATATTCCAAGTCCCCAAAAATAATTATAATTAAATTAAATATATACAAAATATAAAATTCATTTATATTTATAATTATAAATTAAAAATATAATATTAAGTATCCTATAGTTTACGTAAACTAATTCATTTATGAAATATAATTCATATCAATTAACCTATTGTTTAATCCTATACTAAGAGAAAAAATAAAACATAAAAAAAAATTAAATATCATTTTATTCTAATATTTCAAGTCCTCAAATAATTAGAATTAAATTAAATATATACAATACTAATATTTCTATTGTATATTTTCTCAAGCATAACACATGTCTAACTTTATCAATAACCCAAACAGGATGATGCGTATTCACAACAACAACAATTCACTTTGAAGAAAATATACAATAGAAATATTAGTGTTGTAACGCAGATAGCTCTGTACAATTTTGTTATGTTTGTAAGTCGCTTTATAATATCATCAGTGGGCCAAAGTCGCTACCTATGTTAGTTACTTTGGTCCTGCAAAACTTTTGCAACACCTGCAACTGGGATTGCCACACTAGGCCAAATTCGCTGGATTTCCCACCGACTTTAATCCCATAAGCCTGCGAATTCAGAAAAAGTAGCCCATTGTCGCTGCACCACACGGTTACTTTGTGCAAATGAGTGACGCGTGGCTAGTTCAACTCATAGTAGCTAAAAACCTCAGCAACTATGGTGTTGTGGAAGTTTGAAAAAAAATTGCACTCCATAGCATTGAGGTATATTATTCTGAAAAAGAGGGCAGTTCGACCAATGTCCCCAATAATTTTCCCATGCAATGAGTTTGAACATTCTTTTTTAATCTATTACACTTGAATATTGTTTGTAATTTGGAAGATACTTGACAGCAAAATAGTTCTTCATTGTGCAAGATTATAAAATATAATTACAAAAATTGGAATAATAATATTATAATACTAACAAGTTGCATTCTCATGCAATAATTTTCCTATGCAATATACCAAGTCCGCCCCACCAGATAAGTATAGGGGTGTCAATATAGGTTTTGACTCGCAAGTCAACCCGCGACACGACACGAAAATTCGTGTTCGGGTTGACCCGCAAAAAACTTCGTGTCATGTTCGTGTTAGAAAAAATGACACGTAAAAAATTCGTGTCATGTTCGTGTTGATGTATTCATGTTCGTGTTGACCCGTATTTTTTTTAAATTATTACATTTTTAATTTTTTATTATTATTTTTTTAATTTTTTTAATTTCGACCCATTTTTTAATTTTTTTTTCAATTACCATTTTGACCCCTATTTTGCGTGTTATTCGTGTCGTGTTAACCCGCAAAAAATTTGTGTCGTGTTAGTGTTGATGTATTCGTGTCGTGTCAACCCGTTTTGACACCCCTAGATAAGTATTGTTAATTTTAGAGCAATGCTTGCGATTGATGTAGTTTAAGAAAATAAATAAATTTCTGTTTTCAAATGTCCATGTGCATATAGCAGCTTATCAAAAGTAAAACCGATTCTTAAAGAGTGAAGACTAATGGGAACATGATAAAGAATCCAGTTCATAGTTAAGGGTACATCTTATGGCCCAAAAAAAGTTGAGCGCATAACTTGACTTTCAAAGAAATAATAAATTTCAAATGCTTTTCTTGACTCAAAAAAAAAAATTTGGGCCCAATAAATAAGTTGTTTAAAAAATTGTTTGTGTTTGTGTTTATAATAAATTTCAAATGATGTTCTTGACTCAAAATTGAACCAATATTCAATCTTGATAATTTTGTGGTTTATAACCCTCCAAGGTTACTCAACGATCTGTTCATAATATATCAAACCTGAAGGTAGACTGTAACATTGACCCCTCAAATTTGCGATTCCGCCTTATTATTTTTTCATGATCGTTAGCTTCTTATTCAGTGACTTTTCAGCTTTTGTTGTTAAAACATTTGTTACTTAAAAATATGATGCATGTCACATGAAAATTATTTATGAAAAATGGGCAGTGATCTGAACCTTACTACATGCGAGATAGAGGCTCAATTCCAAAGGGCCTAGAAAGCCCCTATGTGACTTGATCAGAAAGGTACTCATCTTGCATAAAAAGCATTGGATCTCACTTAATTAGCACGCCAACGTGACTTAACTTGAAAGGAACTATCATTGCTGGGATTAGCAGTTCAGACAAGTTGGCCATCACCTGAACCCAATGAATGAATGACAGCTCTAGCTTGCCGCCATATCTACTAAAATCTACTCTGAACATAGGCTTGCCTACCAAAGAATAGCCTGAGAGAAGCCACCTATAATAACTCACATCAATAAATTGTACTACTGGAAATTCTTTAAGGGTCAATGAGATGAAAATCTTAATTTAAGGTTAAATTGCCACCAGGGGCAAAATGATAATTTTGTAAAAATTGCCCGGATTAAGACTAGTTTTGTGAAGTACACTCACTTAAGCCCATGATATTTGGGAGCCATGTTAGAAAGAGATTTATATGATCAAGAATTCAATTCTTATCATTCAAGTTATTTTATGGACCAAAATGCAATTATGAAAAGTTTAGGGACTAAGCAATTATGCAAAATTTGCCCAAAAATTAAAAGTTGTGCCATAATATAAAAGTTTAGGGAATATTATGTGAAGAAAGTGGATTTCTTAAATGCTAAATAAGTTGTTTTGGTTAAGTTATGAATTGATGAAGTTTATAGGACCAATTTGCAATTTTTGAAAGTTTGGTCAACCTTTCAATTATATGACAAAGATCAAGACTTTTCTTCACAAGCTTGCACACTTCCATTTCATCACCAAAACCCTTAAGTCTTTTGACAAAAATTGGAGAGTTTAACCTAAGGAACTCATTACTTTGTTTACCTAGAAAAGCTTTGTGTGATGCGATTTCTTCCTTTTCCATTTTCGACTAAGCATGTACCATGGAGCTAGGAGGTGATTTTGGTTGCTTTGAAGCTTGGAAAGTAACCCTACAAGCATTTTAAGGAGCTTTGTGGTGAGTAAATTTCATTTTGAGATAGTTTTTGGTGTAGATCTTTATTTATGTTTGTGGATGAATACTGAATAATAGAATGAGTTAGAAATTGAATTGATACGTGTTCCTTTGGAAGAAATGATAGGGAATTGAATTTGATGGTTGAAAATGAGAAAATTTGATGATACTATATTTTTGAATAATGTCATATACATGAATAGTGTTGTATACGTGAATAATGTCGCATGTATGAATAGTGGAGATGATGTATTGATAATTGGATTGAGGTCTTTGAAATAGGTGATAATTGATTCGAGGATAGTTGATTGGATTGCTTGATTTTAAAGGAAGATGGAAAAAAACTACAAGAGGTAAGCTCTTGTTTTAGGAGTTTTTCTCCGTCTTTGTTTGTTCCACCATGATCCAATGGGATGATGGTTTATGTATGTGTGATTGGATATGTTAGATACTTACTATAGTTGCATTCATATAGGACATGTATATGCTATGATTTGATTTGTGGATTTGTTATTCTTGGCCAATGAATAGGTATTTGTTACTTTCCGTGAGGACCAAGGTTCTCGGAGGAATTTGTTATCTTTTGTGGGGACCAAGGTGCTTGGAATATTTGTTATCCTCCGTGGGGACTTATGCTCTCGGAAAATGTTGTCAGGACTATCTGAGGGAGGACTCAAGCTCCTGGAAGTCGTATGTTAGTTATGATTATATAATGTTTTCTATACCGTGTATCTGACCTTTCATGCAGGAAGTGAACTCATGGGTGAAGACTACTCTATAAACCCTGAGTTTACTGAGATGTGTTAACTCATCCCTTCTGGGGACATATATTTCAGGTACTCAGGCTAAGGATGATGGTAGCTCACGTGACAAGAAGCTCGTGTAGAGTTAGAGATTTTCATGCTTTAGGAATGGCACATTACATCTATATGATGTATTGGATATTTGCATATAATGCATATGTTGTACTTTGATGATAGATTATATGTTTAGACACTTTTGTACAGCCTTATATGCTTATGGAAGCACTTATGTAATTTGGGTTTAAGGCTTGTATACATATGTGGCAAATGTTGCCTATGTTTATTTTGATTACATGTTAATGTTTAAGTATTGTATGTATTTATGCAAGTATTGGCACGGAGCCATTTCATGTATGAATCATGTATGGATTGGATTATCTGTCTGTTAGGTATTTGTTATGAAAGTGGGAATTATCCTTGAATGTTCAATTATATCTCCGGAATGATATATGTTATCATATTCAGATTGTCATTGACCGTTAATTATGGTCATAGGATGATTAAGTAAGAGTTCTGTGCAGGTATGAGACTGTACAGTTTAAAATAATCCGATATGCATGACAAGATATAAGGAAAAAAAGAAACTAAAAAAAAAATCAAGTCACATAGTTACAAAGTGGAACAGTGATACTTTTGTTTAAGTCTTCCACTACTTTATTTAAGTATGCTTCTCTTTTTTACCATATTGCATGTAAACAAACTGACTCGAGATGGGGCGTTACACCACCCCTCTCCACCAATGAAAGTAACATCGTCCTATGGAAGTCAATATGAAACAAGACGCTCAATACTATAAATATAGAGGCATTAAGCTCAGGTATGATATCTCTCGTTGAATACTTGATCCTCCTTGAATACTGAACTGACTTAAGCGTCAGAGTGCCTTTGCAGGTACCCTCAGTTGCTCTTAAATTACCCATATACGCAAAGTACTGATCAACTATCTCGCCAAGCCACTCAACATCTCGACAAGCTTCCTTGACATCTCTTCTTGTCTTCATCAACATCTTTCACTTCAACACTGTGTGATTAGGCCCGACCCAATTTGAGTTAGACCATCAGGTAGTAATCAAATGGTGCATTAATCCTTCTTTCATATTCATTGCCAAGCTTATGGAACCAACATTTCAGAGTTTTCATTCTACAATGGCTTCATTATGTGCAATATTCTCAACAAAGTCAGATCGAGGTTGTTCTCAAGGTGCCTTCTCTTTCAATTTGTTACATCTTTTTTATTTATATTCCTTGGTGTCTATTATATTTCAATGCCTTTTGTGCGCCGTTGATTTTCCTTCCTAAAATTTACTTATATTATGTGTTAGGTGTCAAATATAATAACCCTACTTTAATCAATGAATTAGGTATAAGGATATAGTGGGTAAAAATCAAGGGCGGACCTACATGGGGGCCTAGGGTGGCCCTCTGCCCCCCCTAAAATATGAACTTGGTTATTCTATTTACAACTTTGTGCTTCCAATATACTTTGAGTGCTTGGGTTTACAATGTGACCTAATAAATGTCTTTGGGAGCTTCAATAGGACTGCGAATACATCCATATTGATTTTGTTAGGTATTGGGAGCAAGCTTGGTGGTACTCTTATAGTTTATCGTTACCTTCAAATTCCTACAAGTGAAGGAATTTTTCTTGACCTTATATTGAGCACTATAGGTTATGCTTAGGGGTGTAAATAGGCTAGAGCAGGGCAGGCTTTGGCCTTCATGGCCGCTACACAAAAAAATGTTTGGCCTATCTAGCCTATGAGCTTATCAAAGACTTGGTTTAAAGGCCAAGTCTGCCCTATTATTTAAAAATAAAAAGCCTACATGGCCTATGAGGCCTTTTAGGCCTACCATATTGCGAATTAAATAAATAAATAAAAATAAAATATCTCACTCATTAAACAATATTTCCAGCATGAGTCCAAATTATAAAAATTCTACAACAGATTTTTTAACAAGAACACGTTATAAAAATTCTACAACAGATTCTACAACAGATTTTTTAACAACAAAAAAGATTGAATTTTTCTTGGAACTTCACAATCTTCTAATGAGCCTTCTTAACATCATCTTCCTGCAAAATAAAGTTATTAGAGTGAGTGAGGTAAAAAGAGAGAAAAGCTCAAGAAAAATATATTAAATAAAGTGAATGAGGTAATAAAGTTATGTTTAAACAATGAATTTCTATTAATAATGATAAAATGTTAATAATTATGAAAATATAAAATAAAAGTGACCATAACATTAGCTTTTACCATTCAATTTCTCGGGCAGTCTAGGCAAGAAGGATCAAATTATCATTCTCATATGCAATTATCATGAACTTATCATGTCTTTTGATTAATGAAGAACTAATCATTCTCATATGCAATTATAAACAACCCCATAAAAATGATAAAGAGAAGCACATAACACAAATGAAATAAGGCATGGTTGTACAGTTTTAGTGAAACATGGGAACAAAATGCAGCCTAAAACTACTTACACATGATATGACAATGAACTAGAAAGCAACCTTTTTTGTTTGAGTGGAAGAGGAGAGAGATTTCTATGTTAAACGATAAACCATGTCAAATAATTATCTGCATTGCAGACAAGTACAGGAAAAAGCTAAATGATTAGGTTATTAAAATTACCAAAAGCTCATAATCCTCCTGGAAGATTAGAGTTTCTTTTGTAGCGCATAATCCTCCTAACAAAAGATGCTTCTGATTCATTGATGGTATTTTAAGTTCGGTTTATTGGAGTTAGTTAAGTTCCTCGTCTGAATGCAACGTCAAGATAACAAAAAGAAAACCCACCTCACAAACACAATAAACAACAAGTAACTAACATATTATAGTAACTTAGAAATATGTGAAACCATATTATATGCAAATAAAATTCTCAGAATCAAACAATAGAGTATAAACCTTTAAGGTTCCTCTCAGTTTATCATTAGTAACCTTTTTCCTATCAGGCAATTTCAATCTTACCAAATTGGTATCCATGGACATAATAAGGGCAGAAAAATGATAAGCAAATAAGCTTTGTACTAGGATCAACCTCAAGTTTTCACAATAATAAAAGGAAATTGATCACTAAACTCGCTTTGATTCCACCAAACAGGAAGCAAAGCGTGTTCCAACATTTCCCATTACCCCAACAAAAATACATCTAAGAAGTATCTCAGATTACCATGACCACATCTCTATTATCTTCTCGACCTTAACTAATTTTTTCAAAATTATGAAATCTTAAGACTTTTAAGTCCACACAGTCATTCGGTCAACTCACATTCTATTTCTTTAAAATGCAAGAGCAGTGTAACCATCATATGCAAACAGAACTAGTGATGTTATTATACAGGGTGTTAAGAGTGCACAGCAGGTCCTAAGTGTCAGAAGGATAATTTATTATCGCTGATTCTCTGGTTTCAATTATCAAACACCTCACCCAAAATAAAAAGCACCAATAACAAAACAACAAAGCTGGATATGATATAAAACATCATGATGTAGTGTCACATGATAATAAGGAAGTACAAGCCACGAAAGACCAGAATTTAGAATATGCAAGGAAAGCTATCTGAAAGCTTCTTGTTACTTTGAAGCTTCAAGATAAGTAAACTTTTTTCTTGCAGTTTCAATGTATGAACCAGTAGCAAATCCAAAATATCATCACCTTCGCAAAATCTAAAAAGTTAACGAAAAAAAGAGCACCTGGTTCTTGGTGAGGCGCCTTCTGATAGCTTTGCTCTTCTTTGGACGCAAATCGAAAGCCGAACCACTTTTCTGCATCAACATAAAAAAGGAAATCGATTAGTTCATGAAAATCGCAGAAGAAGGGACATGCTGACAGAGACATGGTTTGTGGGTTAGGGTCTGTAAATTGTTAAACCTTGATAGATGAGTGACCGGCGGTGAGGGACTAAAACTTGATCGTTTGGGCTTGAAAGAAATTAGGTTTTGGTGAGACTCCTGAGTCGTGAGATCTGATGTAGAAGCTGTGCATAGCAAAAGAAAGAAATTAGGTTTTGTAATCTTTTAAATATAAATAATATTATATTTTTTTATTTAAAAACTTAAATAGGCCAGCCTACAGGCCAAAAAGCCAGGCTTGTTATATTTAGCCTACGGCCTTGTTTTTAAATAGGCTTATCTACAAGCCTTCACCTATCCTAATTACCTCGAAGGTCGGGCCAGGCTTTACGTAGGCCAGGCTGTAGGCCGGCCTGACCCATTTACACCCCTAGTTATGCTGATCTGCTATTTATTGGAGCAGCAACAAAGCACGTAATTATGAATATATTTCTTGACTTGATTGAATTAATTAGAATCAGAATCTTAAATCGATATACTAATTTATTGGTTGTTGTGTTTATTTACAAACTTTTCATTGAAATGCTTACAAAGTATTGTTATTATCCATAGTACTTAACACAATAATATCAGGAATAATCGCAATTTTTCTAACAAGGGGGAAAGAGAAAATGTTTGCAAATAATCGTACTGCAATTGAACCGCAACAAATGGATGATGAAGGTTTTTGAGTTTCACTTATAGGCCAATCATATAAAAACCCATCTACTACTTTCTAACCATAATTGGCCCTTACTTGAGCATCATTTCCAAAAATCAAAATATTCAACATCATTGTGTTCCCTCGCTCAACCAAGAATAGCAAAACCATAAACCACCAGAGACATCATATCCCTGCAATATCACACTAGTGATGGCCCATGAACTTGACCTACAAAACATTTCAAACCCCATTACCTATAGCTCCCACCAAAACCCAAAACTAAGATATTATTTCACATAGAAGCCTCTATCCATGAACCACCATTTCACCTCTAATATATGTAAATCCAATTCAGTAATTTTATTAGGTTGTTACTAACAGGCATTTTTGCATCCTTAGTGTGATCATTCCAACCAAAATTAGCATTACCTTTTCATAACAATAATACAAATTTTCACCCCCCGTCACATTATTTTGGGAGTGGATCCCCTCATGTGCTAATTAACATTATTATGTCATGTGGAGCAATCATAACCATACATGGGTGAGTTAATGGTGATAAGGGAGGAGAGAGAAAAATATAAGGATATGAAGTTACATAATCATCACCGTTGATTTAATTATTAATGGTTAAGATCCTTTCGCATGACATGATCATGTTAAATTACACATAAGAGAATCCATTTCCTATAATTTTTTGGGTACGCCACTAATAATGGGTAATAGGTTTAAGTGAATAAAGTGTGTAAGTTTAATATTGGATGAAGGAAAGGGAAAAAGATAGAATTAATTGAACATAATATAAGCAAAAAGAATTCTCATGTTGCAGGAATTTCTGTAAAATAAAATAAAATAACTATATACTATGGGTACTACCCATAGTACATAGTTAATCTTTTTTTTTTGCAGGAATTCCTGCAACATGAGAAAAAAGGGACCCATATATATATAATAAAATAAAACTTTTAATATACATTAAAAGAGATGGTGTCACATGCTTACAAATCAGAGTCGTTGATCTTTTTTGATCTAAGGGCTCTCAGATGAGGTGTCAAATTTCAAATTTGACACTGGTGTCAAAGGATCCTACCTCATATATATATATATATATATATATATATATATATATATATATATAATAAAATAAAACTTTTAATATACATTAAAAGAGATGTGAAAAAAAAACACACACAAGGACCTTAGGAGAAATTGATGAAGCTCATTCCTCGCTGTACAACTACAACTCTTTTCGTTTCCTCTATGTTTCTTTCTCACGACTGAAACCCCATCACACCTCTTCTTCCTCCTTCTTGCATGGCCCAAATTTCTCATAGAAACAGCCCAAAAATCTCCTCCTTACATGCGCGTGGACTTCTTTCTTTTACCACCCACATTTTTCTTCTTTCCATCTCCCTTGAACCTCATTTTAACCCCCAAAAGTATGGAAATTCAGCCCATTATGGTGAAGGGATAAGAAAATGGTAGTTTTGTAAGTTTACTTATAATCTTTGCCATTTGATTGCAGGAAAGAAAGGCCACATGGATATGTTGTTGAAGCGGGGCGTTACACCAAGGTGCTGTTTGGTTGGGGCTTTCTTAAAACTGGCCCATGCAAATGAGCTTGGGTATAGTTGAAGTCCTTGTTTGGTACGCAGATTCTTAAAATTTCCCCACCTATTCTACTTGCATAGCAAAGCAGGTTTGGTCGTAGAAATCCAGCAACAGTCACTGTTTAGATAGACATCTAGGACATGGTTTTTGTTGGTTAGCCGGGTAAATGCGGAAGGTGAAAGGCAACCCAGACCAAAATACCCCTCTGAAGCGCAAAGAAAGATTCAAAGAAAGATTATGTTATCTTTCTTGTCTGCAGCCCCGTGAGTGCATAAGCTTATCTTCCTTGTGAATGTGGTAAAATTTGCAAATCTGCAAACGGCGTCCGGAAGAAATGATACCAGCTTATTCTGAAATTTTCGCATAGTTAGTAGTTTATCTTCCTTGACTCTTGTAATCCTCACTCCTAAAACCCCTACAGTTTAGACCTAAGTCCTTATGTTTAGATCGATAATGTAGCAAGCTCTCAACAAATGCTCCATTCTCGATTTAGCAACATCCACACAAAAAAATCCCTTTTACAAGCTTCAGCCAGTTGATTACATGCAAAATAGAAACACCAAGGCTAGTTTCGGTTGAGAATAGAACAACAAGATGAAGGTGATGGGAATTTTCGGTTTAGAGAATAGAGAACTAGATGAGTTGGTTTCTGATATATATATATATATATATATATATATATATATATATATCAGAACTTCAGAATTTCTTAAGATCACAACTTCAAAATTTTCAAAGCTCACCCACCTCCTCTGCATGTCCGCCACATACTTCTATCAAGAGAACACATGGCAATCACTCACCATCATCTTTAATATATATATATATATATATATATATATATATGAGACAGGATTCTTTGACACCAGTGTCAAATTTGAAGTTTGACACCTCAGCTGAGAGTCGTTAGATCAAAAAAGATCAACGACTCTGATTTGTAAGCATGTGACACCGTTGATCTTTCTTGATCTAACGGCTCTCAGACGAGGTGTCAAAACTTCAAATTTGACACCAGTGTCAAAGGATCCTACCTCTATATATATATATATATATATATATATATATATATATATATATTATTGGGGTTATATTTGTAAATTTATATCATTTACCCATCAATATTTTTTCCTCAAACAAACATACATATCAAAAAATTTAATCAATTTGCCTGGTAAAATTTGTCCTAACCAAATAATTTTTTTTTAACTTTCCTATCTAATTCACTTTCCCTGTGGATCCCTAGTAATTACATTTTCCCGGTGAACTAAAATTTTCACTTGAACCAAACACCACCCAAAGATTTCCAAATTTTTCTCGTATAAGATATTTTTATATTCGTGGAGATTGAAAGGATTTGAAGGCGGTTGTCATTAGGAGGTTCACTGTCTTGATGTTTGGTAGAGAAGCAAGATACTGTTAATTGAAAAGGATGAGATTGTGAACTTGAATTTGCTTGCAGGCAAGCAAGTTCTAGGCCACACAAGCTTGCGGCAAACAACTTGAGAAGCACAAAAATTATTTTCATTTTATCAATACTTAGACAACTGAAACATTCTACCAATGGTTTGGAACCAAAATTTTGGTTCATAATGATTCTGTAGGAAAACTTAGATTTATGCGGAAGCGGTTTAGGACCTAGTACATTGGTATGCTTACCGAATCATCATTGTTTCACAATTACCTCTCGGTGCGCAGGTCTTGTGTAGAATCTTCCTTTGTAGGATTCCTCTTCACGAACAGCTCACCTCAGCGCCGCAGCACGAACAACCTTCTTGAAGTTGGACTGTGGCAGATCTTCCAAACTATCTCTCGAGGAGGAAGGGGAAGTGTGTGGGCACTGATTAGATTCAGAGCTTGCCTCTTTCTCACAAAAAAGACCTTGGAGGCTGATGACTTAAGAGGTACTATTTATATGGGTTCCAAGAAACCCTAGCTCATTGGGCTCTAGGTTCCTTGGGCTCTTCTCATACTAATAACCCATTTGGGCTTTAGTAAAAGAGCAAACCCAACAATCTCCCACTTGCTCTTTTGGATACAAACTTGAGTCGTAAAACCCAAGATCATGTAACCCATAAGTCATCATCTATCCGAAAAATACCCCATCCCTTGTCTCAAGCTAGCTTGGGGATCTACCATCTGTTATTAATCAAGGCTCCTGATAATCAACGAATGATTATCTAATTCGGTGCTACTCCACTAAAAGCCCGAACTTGAACTCCAAGATTAACAACACTTATAACATGAATATGCATCGCCCCTTTGTAGAATGTCTATAATTGATTGACAAGTTTTCTGTAACTCAATCAATTATTTATTCCCTTGACTATGATAGTTTCTCTAATGGATTACATGCACTGGCCAGTGTCTTTAATATCCAAGTACTGAAACATATCAAGGGGACATATCCTACAAATTCCATGTTGTTTATCTCATAAATACCGATAATCAAATAATCTCACTCCCAAAATACCGAGTTATTGGCCGTCAATAGATCGAACCTCACCCGTTGGTAAATCAAAGAATGAAAACTATTTGATTACCTATTTATAATAAACTCAGGATTAAGAGCAATTAAATGACTATAGTTAACTAGAGATTTGATACCTTATGACAGAAAAACAACCTTAATCAAATCTCTCCTTGATCCTTTCAATGTGAATGTTAACTCACACCAATATTTTACAATGATTCAGACAAAACCATTTCATAAAATATTGCAGCCTAAATAAAGTGCCCAACTTTATTTAACAACTGTGAATCCATTCATCAATTGTGAGAACCTATGATCATGTCCTCTATGAACGTATCCATATGATCATATACTCCACAATTTGATCCGGACCTTTATGTTTGTAAGTAGTGCGCAAAATAAATAAATAAAACCTTATTTATGAAATTCAGAAAATTATTTTATTGTTTCATTGTCTTACTCCAAGAGCACAATGAAACCAATAACTCCCACTTGCTTAATGCAAGTCTGGGATCCTCCTAAGACCCAAAGAAGTAACATGCCTCTCGAACACAAGTTCAGGCAAACTCTTAGTAACTGGGTCTGCAAGATCCACCTCTAATGCTATCTGAGTTTAGTGAAAAACTCATAGCTCGAGGTTGATTTTCTTGAGTCAATATCCACTTGAAATAACTGAATTTTTGAAAACTCAGCTTTTCAAGACTCCCAACCAGCATATAATCTCTCGTTCTCCAAAGATACTTGAGTACATGCTTAACAATAATCTAGTATTCCTCTAGGTTCAAAATGGTACTATCTCACTACTCCCACTGCGTGACAGATGTTTGGTTTAACGCCCAACATGATATGCGTGAGTCTACCTTTGCCAAAGCATAAGATATCTTGCTCATGCATTCTTCCTTCTTAGAAGTCTTTGGTCACTCCTTAGGAAGATGAATTTCACATCTGAGAATTATAATTCTTCTCTTAGAATTCTCATGTTGAATTTTGGGTTTTGTCAATGTAAGTAGCCTGAGGTGATGCCAACAACTTATTCTTCCGGTCTCATAAGAGTTTTATACCAAGAATATAATTGGCTTCCCCAGTACTTCCATACCAAAACACTAACTTAGCCAACTCTTTATGCTTGATATTACCTCCACATTGTTTCCAATAAGGAGCATATCATCTACATAAAGTACCAGAAAAGCTATTGTCTTCCGTTGTATCCTTTACATACAAATACACATCATTCATCAAGGTTCTCTCAAAATCAAAATTTTGATAACCTGATCAAAAATGATGTTTCAAGACCTGGATGCTTGCTTAAGTCTATGAAATAGACTTTCACAACTTGCATACCGTGTGTTCCTGCTCATTTGCTATAAACCCTTTTGGTTGTTGTATGTAGATATCCTGACATCCAACTCCCAAAATGAAATCTCATAATTGAGACTTATAGCAATTAAGAGAATCTGGATAGACTCAAGCATGGCGTCTGGCAAAAAATGCCTCCAAGCTAGCTTTGAAGGTTTTCACCTTTCTGTCCATCCTCTCTTTGCCTTTTATGTCCACATGCACCTTGTGGGTTTTACCCCTCTTGGTGTATTTACTAGGACCGAACGGAGTTGAAATACAAGTATTTCATCTCATTGTTCATAGCGTGAGCAACACTTGATCAACAACATCTTCTAGTGTATTATCGTAACTAGTAGGATCAATATCACTCAACAAGAGACAACTTGAGAGTTAACAAGGTTCTCTCCTACTACGAATGTACTGCATTAGACCTTGTGTATTTATAGGTAAAACAAATAGTGGGTCAAATGATGGATCTTCAATTTCTTGAGGATCCGATTATCCTTGATATTGTTCCTTTACATGTGATACTAATATTTCTACTAGTTTCACTTATATATTATCATGTTGAATTTCCAATCATGGTTCTCTTGTTTGTTCACTTAGAGATATATCTATCCCCTCTTGAACAATCAAGGGAACAATGGATGAAGCTTCTAGAGATTCTGGAAATTCTTGATCTGAGATAAATCTCATCGAGAATAACCTAACTTAAGAGCTTGTAATTTCTTATCTAGTCCTCCTTTAAGAAAATCATGTGAGTGCTCACTTAGATTATCTTGTCCTTAAGACTAAATAAGAAATCATCCCTAGTTCTCTTAGGGTAGCCAAAAGATATGCACACTTCCATACAAGATTCCATCTCATTTGACTGCTGTTGTAGGACGTGTGTCGTAGCACCCTAAATTCGAATATGGTTAGATCTGGGCTTGCACCCCTTCCATAATTCTTTAGGTGTCTTTACAACAAACGTTGACGGAACCAAGTTAAGAAGGTACATTTCCTTCTCTTAGGCATCTCCCTTGAACAACATTGACAAAGATGAATAACTGAACATGATCTTCACCAAGTCTAGAAATGTTTGATTTTTGCATACTGCAACTTCATTCAACTAATGCGTTCTTAGAGTTGACAGTTACGAAAACTATCCCCTCTTAAATCAGGTAAGACCTGAAATTACCAGACAGGTAGCCAAACACTTTAGTAGACCAAAGTGGTTTTTGATTTGAACACCTACATGCTTTTCTGCCTCAGACTAAACCTCTTGGAATTTCCAAAAGCTTTAGACTTATGGCGCACTTGGTTCATCTGTCCAAATCCAGAGTAAACATTCATATAATGAAGTACTCATCACCTCTTCTGGTCTGAACGCTAATTGGTCCACATACATTAGTATGTACCAGTTCCAGTTGAATAGTTGCGCAAACCTTTTTGGCCCTTGTAGGATTGCTTGGCCACTTTACCTTCCAAATAGGACTAACATGTAGCTGTTAGTTAAAAGATTCTTGCACTTTCAGTATCTCTTTTAACTAAAACATATTTTCTACTTGAGATAATGTGACTCAATCACAAAGGCCAAAGTTATGTTTCATTTGAAACTTTTATTTCTTTGGTGAAAATCCTTGTTCATCATCCTTTCCATTCAACATAACAAATTTAAAAAAGGTTATAGGACATAGGTAATAAAGACTATTTAAACAATGTACCAGAACAAACAAGACGAAGATGAACTTCGAAATGTAACTGAGGAATCAATTGCATTGTCAACCCATGTTTTAACCAAAACAACTAACAAAAATTGAATTCCTCTTGAAATCTGGAACAAATAAACAGTCACCCAAAACCATAGTCTTATAAATAACTTGTCTTACTGCAAATGCAGACACAAGTTCCCATTTTCAAGCTTAAAATATCTATGTCCATTGCTGACAGGTATGCCATGTTTGAACTACTACAAAGAGTAACAAACATAATCAGTGATTCCTGAATCAATAATTCATTCACTGATCAGGCCTTGATATGCCCATGTCTGGTTCTTTTCATCACCTCTGGGCAATTTTTCTTTCAGTGTCCCTTTAGTCTGTACTTGAAGAACTTGCCTTGCGGCTTCTTCATAGCAACTGGTTTGACAACTGATAACCAAGTCATTTTGTTCTTGTTACCACCCTTGGGTTTCCCTTTGGATTTAACAAGACTCTTAGCAAAGCCTGCACCGACTGCATTCTGTCTAGCAGAACTGCTAGACGCAACAAACATGTCATTAAGAGCCTGAAGCATTTCTACTCCACTCTTAATCATGTAGACTTGCTTCTGCAAGTATTTGGAAAGACTGACAAGAACATAGCAGCGAACTACCATATCTGCCCTTTCCCAATCTGAGAAATGCATCTTAGTTTCCTAAGACGCATCCTCTGCAGGTTGCTATGGCCCTCGCATTGTCAGAACAAATTTTAGCTTCCATGTTTTAGAACAATATCAAAAAATTTGCTTTTCACTTATTCATAGTTGGTACCATCTAGAGGTTTTCGACTCAAAATCATTTCTAAGATATTTTCTGAAAAACATATAAAGCACACAATTACAAACAAATAATGCAATAAACAAACGAAGTGCAAGTAGATTCTCATAACTACTCTTGTTTATTGTTAACAATCCTTCAGTTTATCTTTACAAGGCTTACGATGGGCAAGTCACTTGTAAAAACCAAAATTGTTATTTGGGCCTTCAGTGCCATTGCCAGAGCCTCGATGGGAGGGTTAACAATTTTACCAAAGTTGAATGTAATTAACCATTGTTTAATTTCAAAATTATCTTTAGTGTCTAAGCATTGCCGACGATGGGCCGTACAATACTTTACTAAAATTTTGAAATTATTAAGATTTAATCTAGTGAAATCTGATTATCCTTATCCGATGGGGCTTCAGCGATAATCATTTCACTAATAAACCCACAAATGGAGCCCGCAGGTTTTAAAATTAATTAAATTTTAAAACCTTCACCCATTCAACATTTTTGTTTGAGAATTTTCATAAGGTCAGTCGAATTCATTGTTTAATTTCAAAATTATCTTTAATAACTTAGTATTATCGACGATGGGCCGTACAATACTTTATTAAAATTTTGAAATTATTAAGGCCCAATAAAATCCAATCATGCTTATCCGTTGGGGCCTCACATGATTATTTTATTGATAGGCCCACAATGCGCCTGGAGGTTAAATTAATTTCTTAATTTAAATCTCCTCCCATAGATATTTAAGTCCAATCTAATAAAATCCAATCATGCTTATTCGATGGGACTTCACATGATTATTTTATTAATGGTCCTATAATGCGCTTGAAGGTTAAATTAATCTCTTAATTTAAATCTCCTTCCATTCAACATAAGCAACATTTTCTAATTTCCAAGAATTATTTAATTGAGAGTATCCTTTGTTCGATTTCAAAAACTATATAAGTAAGAGCGCCGATAAACGTGCACTAAGCTTAACATAATTTTGAAAGCATTAAGGTCCTGAAATCCGGTCACTTTACGTCAGCGTGTGCTCCAAACAATCATGATACATGAATGTTGTATGCAGCGTGTGTTTATC